>NW_020863639.1:0-22161 GCF_003713205.1 Coffea eugenioides
AATTGCTTCATGAAAATGATCGGATCTTTACCTTACCTTGTGCACTACCCCTTCGGATGGTACGAGAAAGGTAAACGTGCAAGTCTCATTTGGATTATATATCCGAGACATGGGGTGGTTTATTCCTAGCACGGGATCCCCTATGTGGCATTTCCTTTCTAGGGTTAATGCATGATGCCATTTATCAAAGCGATGTAAATATGTGACAAATATGACCTAAAGGACATAAATAACGCATCGGGGGGAAAAGGTCTAAAATGAAATATATTTATTAAGTATAATGACTGAAATTTAAACATGTGAGTTATCTAGTGGGTGAGTCACTAAAAAAGTACCAAAGAGGCCTCTTATTGCTAAGGCACATGAATGCAAACCAAGAAAGCAAAAGAATGGTTAGTGCAATTGATAATACACATAACACACTGGGAGCAATTAAGAAAAGAAATACAATAAAAGCGGGTAAAAGGGGTGGAACCCCTTCCCTCGTGCCTAATGTGCTTAAAAAAGGGTGAGGCTGACTCTATCCTAGGAAAATTCTATAATGGATGCATGAGGCTGGGGCTCACTAATGCAACTAGACTCGATAAGTCTCGGCTCCCAAGCCTTCAGACCTAAAGGCGAAGGGTCATCACTCCCAGGGCCTTCGGTCGGTGGCTCGAGTGATCCCTTAGATAGCGCTATGGGCGCAGAGCACACCATCCGCCTACCCAAGGCAATCGGTCCTAGTCCTACAAGGCGGTGTGGGATGGCGCCCACGAAAATAAAATAAAATGGGATAACGCAAATAAACATGCACGTATGAAGTGTTCCCCTATTTTGAGGGAAGGGGTTGAGAACCACGCGAGACTCTAAAGGTGACACACACCCCCCCCCCCAAATGCAATGCAAGCGCGAGATAACAAGTAAACATTCATCCAAACATACATTCATGAGTCGAGGGATTGGTTTGATTAACGTACAGTAAGAATCAAAAGGTCCTAAAAATGAAAAAATGCAATCCTAAACACCCAAATGTGATATATGAAAAGATTTAAAAAAAAAGAAGAAAAGGGTTCATTATCAAATTTTTGCTCGGACTCGCTCGAATGTCCCAGGGGTCCCGCCTTAACTGTCGCGCCCCACTTTTTGGTAAAAAATAAAATAATTGTTTTTTTGTTGAATTTTATTGATTTGGGAAAAATGAAACTTGTTGATAAAAACAAAAATGGGTCTAAATGGGACTTTTGAAAATGCGACGATTTGACCCAAGAAAAATAGTTCAAAAAGGGCTTTTATATGAAAAATGGAGTCGCCACTTGGTATAGAGTTAGGGTGTACCAAGTCACCCAAAAAATGAAATTTTTAAAGAAAAAAAGTAAGAAAAACCCTTTTTAAACGACTCCTAGTCCACGTAAAACAAAGAAAAAGGTTCGGGGGTCACATTTGACGAAGGGGAAGGCAAGGATAAAAATCCAAGGCACCCCTTCGACCTAACCAAGGCTAGTTGCGTGATTTAACCCTTATTTTCCTATATTTCCTACCCAAAGTATGTATTGCAAATTGGATATGACTAATGGATGAGAAATGCAATCTTAAGTCTAGAAATGTCTCTGATGAGGCTTTTGATCCCATTCACATGAATTGTGAAGGTCAATAAGAAAAGACCTCATAGAAAATCATGAACGATGCAAATGAGGACTCAAATGAGAGTGTAAGTGTGCAAAGTGTAGGAAAAAGGTGCATGTGTGCAATTTGAAATTATTTGTGTGCAAATGAATAAAATATAAATGCTTGTGTGCAAGTGAATGAAAATAGTAAATATATAAGTAAAATAGGTGCAATGTGTGAAGTGAAAAGTAAAGAAAGTGAATGAGTGTGTAAATATGACATGTGGATTTAAAATATATAATTAGTGAGGAAAATAGTGAGAAAATGATATGAAAAATGCATGAACTTAGAAGAATGCATCAGGTCGGGTACGGGAATGACCTCTAGTTTTTGTGATTTTAATTTTCCCTTTGATTAGAAGGAAAAACTAGCGTGCTAAGGCTATTTTGAAGCCACACTCGCTCGTTTCCCTTACCCAAGGGGGTTTCTCAGGCAAATGGACCCTATAACTAGCATGAGATGCAAATATCCTAAAATGGAGGGAAAAGGGGTTCGAGGGGCATGCAAAATGATAAAACTAGAGAAGGTTGCATGATATGTGGTGAACAAGCAAATGATGCACTAATGAAAAGAAAGGAAAAAGCCTATTGGGTCTAGCGTTGGACTAGCCCATTCTATGAATTCCGACTAGCGTTGGACTAGTGGAAACGTACATTCATCCATTCCATTCGTCTACACTACAGAAAGCTAGTAGACATGCCAAATGCCCATAAACACGTAGCACGTAACACTTAACATGCTCGACTAGATGCAAAACCTAATAAAGCAAGTTAACACATAGTAACTAAGCATGCAAGACAAATAAGACGATTAAAGCCCTAACTATTACATTTGCTAGCTAAAACAAAGGGGAAAGGGAAAATGGACCAAATTACTTGCTATGCCCTATCTATTACAAGCCAAGAGGTGTACACATACCCCATAAATGAAAATAAAAGAAAGATTTAAAAATGAAATAAAAGTAAATAAATGAAAGGCATTAATAAACATTTAAGAAAACCAAGTAGGCATGCAATTTTCATTTAGCAAGCTGGATCACATAGGGAGATACAAAAAAAGATAAAAGAAAGTATACCGTCCCCTTTTGTGGTGCTAATAAGTTGGAAAAGGTTCTAAATTGGAGCTACAACCACCAAACAAAGGATTAATGTACCAATTTAATAGTAAATCAAACAACACAAATTCTTCAAAAACAAAAATTAAAGAACCACTAATAACTATGAAATTGAACCATTAGATCCCTATTAAAATCAAGTTTGACCAATTCGCTACTGTGAGTCAAGTATCCTTCTCCACTACACTCAAAGGAAGCAGGTAATAACCACGAAAGCAAGAAACAAAGTGCAGTAAACATCCTTTCGGCAATTTACAAAATCCAGCTTTCAAACACAATCGAATCCAAACACAAGGCTTTAAACTAGGCGGCAAGCCATCATCCAAACAAATAGAAAGAAAAACTGAGCAAAATCCAGTGCAAACACAAATAAAGTACGTTTAGCAAGTTGAAAAATCTGGAACATATAAAACTGATTTGGCAAGTTGAAATGCATTTTCCAGCAAGTGCTTGGGCATGAATCCGAATTTACCTCGGTTGAATAATTATGTTAAGAGCTTACTATTTTTATTTCATTTTCTGGTTTGGACATGCTTATAAACTCTTAAATTCCTTATGCACGTATCAAGCTAGCATATGAATAATTCCAGCTCAGAAATCAAGTTCAAATAATATCCACAACCATCAAAATTTCCAGAAATTTTTCTGTTTGGTCCGGATGATCTTGCCTTAAGGCAGATTGCACTTTTGAATTTTTATTCCCCTGTTTTAAAACTTACTAGTCAACTACATGCAGGCCTAATTAACTTGTCATTACTAATTAATCAAGATTAAGGCTCCAAAACAGAAAAACTAAACCGAATGAGGCTACATTAGCAAGATAACCTCTCGGCAGTCACTTTCCATCAAAACAAAATTTCCTTAGCTTTTTATTTCTTCATCCGGCTTCATGAAATGATCATGCAAGGCCTTAATCCTAATAATCATCCAAAATCCAGTTAGTCCAGCTCCATTTCATGCTCAGATTATCACAGGGAATCAGAAATAAAATTGCATTTTCATCTCAGCTCTCGGCTGGAACATCAACATCCAAAACAGAAATTTCTAATGGCTTAATATCATCATCCGACTGCCTAACCTCACATGCATATTACTAGATGACTTAAACTTCTTGGTTTTGATGAGTTAGACACTTAATCCAACTCAGATTGTCGCATAAAGTCAGAAATAAAAACTACAATTCCAAGCAAGCTCCTCGGCAGAAATGTTTTTAACCAAAACAGAAATTTTCCACAGCTTTGGTTTCATCATCTAATTACCCAAATTAACACATGCAAGGTCACGGCTGGCTTAAACTACCTCTGATTATCCATTTTTAGTCCAGAAAATTTACCTCAAAGCAAGCTAAGACCACACACGAAAATCTGAAAAATTTCTGCTCCTTTTCGGCTCTCACGCACGCGACAGGTTTGCTGGTTCTGGTTTGGTGTGACTGTGGTTGTCGGTGGAGATGGTTCTTTGGTTTCTCCTTGTCGGTGATACCAAGGCAGGGAAATGTTGTTGTGCGCTCAGCTTAAGACCGAGCTCACACAACAAGCGGCTGCAATACTTCTCCCTCTCGGCTAACCAGAATGCAGCCTGCTAGTCCGTCCTTTTTCTTGCTCAAGCTCGCAACTAAGATGAAGGAAGTTTGGCACTCAAACTCCTCCCCAACTCACGGATGGAATTGTTGCAGAACCGCAGGTCTCACTCTCTTTTCTTTAACTCACGAACAGAAAAAAAACAGAGCAAAGGCTTCGGCTCTCCCTCACTCTCAGTCTCAGCTTGCCGGGTGCAGCTCTCTCACTTTCATGGTCGATGATCACGAGGCAGAGGCTGGAGAGGGAGTGTTTGGTTGCGGACTGGGGTAAGTTGGTGCAGAGAGGAAATGGAAAATGGTGTTGGTTGGAAGATGATTGCAGCTAGTGGAGGTTGAAAAGAAACGAAGGGAACTCACGCACAACTTCTCCCTCTCTTCCTTCGAGCTCACGGACAGAAACAAGAAAGATTGCAGCTCTCCCGTTTCTTTTTAAATTGCGGATTCTTCTCACTAGTCTCCTGTCCTTGCAAAGCATCCAACTGGGATTTGAGGGCAGAGACATTAACAATCTTCCCAGCTTTCACGAAGTCATCGTACTCCTCAAGTTTATTGACAATGGCGGCGAACGAGCATCCAGTCATGCGAAAAATTTCTTCAAAATACGGGGGATCATGTGCTTTAATGAAAGTGCGTATGATTTCGTCCTCAGTCATCGGTGGCTCGACTTTTGCAGCTATTTTCCTCCACCTCTTGGCATAAGTCTTGTGATCCTCGGAGGGTTTTCTTTTTGTTCCTTCCAACGTGGTTCGTGTCGGAGCCAACTCGCAGTTATACTCATATTGCCTTACAAAAGCATTGGACAAGTCAATCCAGGTTTTTACTTCTTCGGACTTCAAATTTGAGTACCAGTCGAGGGCATCCCCCTCCAGACTTTCCGGGAACAACCTTAGAGGCAGGTTCTCGTCGTCTACGGGCCTTCCCAACTTGTTGGCAAACAGTCGGAGATGTGTCTTGGGATTACCCGTCCCATCATACTTGTTAAACTTCGGAGTTTTGAACCCCTCAGGCAATTGCACATTCGGGAAAAGGCAAAGCTCATCATAGTCCAGCACTCCTTGTTTGTTCAGCCCCTGACTCTTCCTTATAAATTCATCAAAACGATCAAGGCGCTTAAGTAACTTCATATCAACGGGAGCGGAAGATTCCCCCATTTCTGGCTTGGTTTGAAAAGTATGGTCCGGCAGGAATGGCTCAGCAGCAGGGTAATAAAAGGTATGTGGCTCAGGTGGTATATTTGAAGTGATTTGGGGTGGTGGACCTCGCGTGTGAGTAAGAAAAAATGAAGGATGAGGAGGGTAAGTGTATGGCAAATTTGTGGTGGGATAGGTGAAAGTTTCTTCGGGTGCAATAGGAAATGATGGAGTAACAGTGGCATGGGCCGAAGGTAGGACAAACGGCTCTTGCTCAGGCTGTCTGGCGGGTACAGGTTCGGGTTGAACTCCGCTGCTAATTAGCTCATCATTCAACTTCCTTTGGGCGGCCATCTCATACGCCATCTCTCCAAACTTGGTAAGCATCTCAGTCAACTGAATCCCCGAACTTGCAGTCTCGGGTTGAGCGGTAGTAGCAGACCTATCTGACTGTTCCGGTTGTGAACTCATGTTTACACGACTCCTCTGGGCTCTACTGCGGGATCGCGTTATGATGGGGCTTCGACGAGAAGCTATGTTGAAATATCACCTGAGAATTTTTGACAGATTGCCTTTAGGTTCAACCCTCGCTTAATTATTCCAAAGAAAATAAAGAAAAGGAAAAGAAAAAGGCAAGAGTTAGTAGATATCCAGAAAATTCGGATGCATGTCCTATGGGGGAGCCCTTTTTATGCCAAGGGTAGGCCTAGTATGAAAATGCAGTCCTCCAGAGTAGGCACTATACAATACCTGATGAATCCGATCAACCGCTAGAGTGAAAAAAAAAATGATTTGGAAAAATTTGGCCAATCGAAGTGAAAAGAGACATTTGTCCTAAAATGAGGGAAAAGTCCGAATGGATTGCTACTTTGAGCAACGCATGGAATAATGTGTAAAAGAGATTGCAATGCCTCAATTAATTTATTCGGTGACCCTTAGACTTAAACCCTAAAAAAGGAAAAAACGGGTCAAATAGATTGGATAGAATTGATGATTTATTTAGAAATGACCAAATTGCCCTAAAATAGGTAAACTGGTCAAATGAATTAAATGAAATTTGATTTATTCAAAAATTGATCGAATCACCCTAAAAGGGTAGATTGGTCAAATGAATGAAACTTGATTTATTCAAAATCGATTCGATTGCCCTAAAAATGGGTGAACTGGCCAAATGAATGATTTATTAAAAAATCGGCCGAATGACCCCAAAAAGGGTAAATCGGCCAAATGAATTCAAAATCGACCAGGTGACCCTAAAAAGGGTAAATTGGTCAAGTGAATTGATGATTTATTCAAAATCGACTGGATGACCCTAAGAAGGGTAAATTGGTCAAGTGAATTGACGATTTATTGAATGAATTGGCAAAATGGATTGGTTGAATTGTCCGGCCATTAGTGATTTCAGAAAATTAGTCTATGAGCCTTCTAAAATCAAGATTTGTCCTCCATATTTATCATCTCAACCATGAGGAATCATTTGTGAATTTTCTTCAAATTAATGTCCTTTACGCAAAGGATTTTTACCAATTTTGATAAAAATGGCCAAAAGTGATTATTAGATGCTCATATTCCAAGGATCACTCTATGAAAATGATCGGATCTTACCTTACCTTGTGCACTACCCCTTTGGATGGTACATGAAATATAAACGTGCAAGTCTCATTGGATTAAGTATCCGAGACACAAGGTGGCTTATTCCTAAACACGGGATTCCCTATGTGGCATTCCCTTTCTATGGTTAATGCATGATGCCAGTTTATTAAAGCAATGTAAATATGCAACAAATATGGCCTAAAGGATATAAATAATGCAACGGGGGGAAAAGGTCTAAACATGAAATGTATTTACTGAAAAGTAAGTGCAAAGACTGAAATTTAGACATGTGAGCTATCTAGTGGGTGAGCCACTAAAAGAGTGCCAAAAGGGCCTCTTATTGCTAAGGCATATGAATGCAAGCCAGGAAAACAAAAGAATGGTTAGTGCAATTGATAGTACACATAACACATTGGGAGCAATTAAGAAAAGAAATACAATAAAGCAAGTAAAAGGGGTGGAACCCCTTCCCTCGTGCCTAATGTGCTTAAAATAGGGTAAGGCTGACTCTAGCCTAGGAAAATGCTAATATGGATGCATGAGGTTTGGTTCACTAATGCCTAGACTCGATAAAGCTTCGGCTCCCAAGCCTTCAGACCTAAAGGCGAAGGGTCATCACTCCCAGGGCCTTTGATCGGTGGCTCGAGTGATCCCTTAGATAGCGCTATGGGCGCAGAGCACACCAGCCGCCTACCCAAGGCAATCGATCCTAATCCTACAAGGCGGTGTGGGAAACGCCCACGAAAATAAAAATAAAATGGGATAAAGCAAGTAAACATGCACGTATGAAGTGTTCCCCTATTTTGAGGGAAGGGGTTGAGAACCACGCGAGGCTCTAAAGGTGACACACCCCCCCAAATGCAATGCAAGCGCGAGATAATCAAGTAAACAACATCCAATCAACCAATCACACATACGTGAGTGAGGGAAGAGTGTGATACGCGCACGAGGTGAAAAAGTCCTATATAAAAATGCAACCCTAATATCCAAATGCAATGCATAAAAAGGGTAGAAAAAGGAAACGAATGGCTAAATCAAATGCTCGGACCCACTTAGGAAGTCCCCAGTGGAGTCGCCAAACTGTCGCGCCCCACTTTTCGAATGAAAAATGTGTGGATTGTGATGTGTGAAGTGTGGTGTGAACGTGTGCAAAATGAAAAGTAAAAAGGCCATGGGACTTTGGAAAGCGACGATTTGGCCAAATGAAATTTTAAAAAGGATTTTTAAATATGAAAACGGAGTCGCCACTTGGTATAGATTTGGGGTGTACCAAGTCACCCAAAAAGTGTTTTTAACAGACAAAGTAGCAAAACCCTTTTTAAAATGACTCCTAGTCCACGTAAGCCAAAGAAAAAGGTTCGGGGGTCACGTTTGACAAAGGGGAAGGCAAGGATAGAATCCAAGGCACCCCTTTGACCTAGCCAAGGCTAGTTGCGCGACTTAACCAATTTTTCCTAATTTTTCTACCCAAGGTATGTATCGCGTATTGGATATGTCTATATGAATGCAAAAACCTAGACCTAGGGGAATTGGGGGAAATTTCTCTTCAAAGGTTGAGTGGTGCCAATCACATTAATTGTGAAGCCCAATAATGACCCTTTGGAGAGGTCACGAATAATGCGAGTGGGATGCAAATGAATGAAATGCATGTATGCAATGTGAGGACATGAGTTTGAAAAAGTAATAAAAAACAATAAATATGTAAATGAAAATATGAACGTGAGTGGGCAAGGTACGGTATGTGAAATGATAATATGAAGTGCAGTGGTTTTCGGTGTAGGAATGGTTGAGTGTTGTGTTGGTAGTGCATTTTTATTGGTTGAATGGTGCGGTGCTGAAGCTTCTGTCCGAGGAGCTGTTTGTGCAGAGAAGGAATTAACATTTGTGGTTTGTGTCAGTGAAAATGAAGGAATGGTATCGTGTCTTGTGGTTGTGGAATGAAATGTGAAGTAGAGTGATTGATGTGGTGCCGTGGTTATGGAGATGTTTTTTTTATTTTTTTATCTTAATTATTTAACAAAAATAATAGTAAAACTAAATAATAATAAAAACAACAATTTTAATTACAAACACATCGAAATAAACAAACTAAAAATAACAAAATTACCATTTTCGATCTTTTCTTTCATTTTTCATCATTTTTCATCATTTTTTCTCTTCTTTTCTTTTTTTTCAAAATAAATTAACAAAAATAAAACCAAAATGCCAAAAAAATAAATTTGAACGTATTTTTGTGAACAATTTTCCTTTTTTTCTCTTTTTTCATGATTTTTCTACGCTAAAACTTAAAAATTAAAATAGAAACTAGAAACTAAAAAAAAACTAAAAGCAACCACGACAAATGAGAATAAAAAGTAAAAGAAATTACACCAAAAATTTGGTGTCTACAAGGAGTGGCAAAGAAGTAGAGACCACGAACCTAAAGAGTAAAAGTGAAGACGAAATCGAGAAGGAGATGGAAGAAGAAGGACGCATTCGTGGAGACCTTGAGGTAACTCTTACTCCATCAATACTCATTAAATCTAATTTACCTCCTTTTCCATGCAGGTTGGAGAAGACGAAGAAGGCTGAGAAACAAAAGGAGATCCTGGATGTATTTCGAAAAGTGGAGATCAACATCCCCTTGTTGGATGCAATTAAGCAAGTACCAAAGTACGCAAAATTCCTTAAGAATTTATGCACTCATAAGAGGAAGTTGAGAGGGGACGAACGAGTAGCGGTGGGAGAAAACGTATCAGCCATACTCCAAAGAAAACTTCCACCCAAGTGTGGGGATCTAGGTATGTTTACGATCCCTTGCAAAATAGGAGATACACCGATTAGAAAAGCAATGTTAGATTTAGGGGCGTCAATCAACGTGATGTCAAAAATCATTTATGCTTCTCTAAATCTTGGGCTATTAAAAGAAACGGCCATCACAATGCAACTAACTGACCGCATCAATGCTTATCCGGAGGGGCTGATTGAGGATGTTTTGGTTCAGGTAAATGAGTTAGTTTTTCCAGCAGATTTTTATATCCTAGATATGGGAGATGAAAAGTCGTTAAATCCGTCACCTATTTTGTTAGGTAGACCGTTTCTTAGCACTGTTAGGACTAAAATAGATGTGAATGAGGGTATTTTATCAATGAAATTTGATGGTGCAAAAGTAAATTTCAATATTTTTGAGATGATGAAATATCCAGAGAAATCTAACTCAGTCTTTGCTTTGAGTGTTATTGAGCCCATTGTACAAGAAATTTTTGAAATGGATGGTAAAGACGCATTGGAAGTGGCCTTGACCAAGCCTCTTGAATTGGGTGTAGCTCTTAATGTGGATATGAGGGATGAGTTGCACCATGCAGTAGAAGCATTACACTCACTTCCAACCATGCCCCCAAGGTATGAGCTTATTTCTCTTTTTGTGCTAGAAATTCAGACAAAGTTGCTTCTTTCAATTGTGCAGGCACCGGAGTTAGAACTTAAGCCGCTCCCGAAACATCCAAAGTATGCATTCTTGGGAGACCGAGAGACGCTTCCGGTGATCATTTCTGCACACCTATCTCCAAGTTAAGAGGACAGACTGGTGCAACTCCTTAGGGATCATAAGGAGGTGATTGGGTGGAGTATAGCAGATATCAAAGGAATAAGGCTGTTCTTATGCATGCACCAGATAAGGCTCGAGAATGATGTGAAACCGGTGAGACAGGCACAGCGGAGGTTGAATCCCCTGATGATGGAAGTTGAGATACTTAAACTCCTAGAGGTGGGGATTATCTTTACTATCTCGAACAGTCCTTGGGTGAGACCCGTTCAAGTGATTCCGAAAAAAGCGAGAGTGACCGTAGAGGAAAACCAGGAGGGTGAGATGGTTCCAGTCAAGAAAGTTATAGGCTGGCGCCAGTGCATTGACTACCAAAGGCTAAATTCTGTGACGGAAAAGGACCATTTCTCTTTTCCTTTTGTTGACCAAATGATAGAAAGATTGACTAGTCGTATTTACTATTGTTTCTTGGATAATTTTTCAGGATACTTTCAGATCGCGATAGCGTCGGAGGACCAGGAAAAGACTACATTCACCTGCCCATTTGGTACATTTTCTTACCGTCGGATGCCTTTCGGTCTCTATAATGCTCCAGCAACTTTCCAAAGATGTATGGTAAGTATTTTCTCCGAATATGTAGAAAAAATTATTGAGATGTTCATGGATGATTTTAGTGTATACGGGAATAGTTTTGATGAATGTCTTGATAATCTAGCTCTAATTTTGAAAAGAAGCATAGAAACGAATTTGGTTCTTAAGTGGAAAAAATGTTACTTCATGGTAGAGTATGGTATTGTCTTAGGGTACGTTGTGTCGGCTAAGGGAATAGAGGTAGACAAAACTAAAATAGATCTTATTTCTGCTCTACTTTACCCCATATGTGTACGGGAAGTACGTTCCTTTTTGGACCATGCAGGGTTCTATAGGAGGTTCATTAAGGATTTCTCAAAAATCGGAGCTCTCCTATTCAAGTTGCTACAAAAGGACGTGCCATTCGATTTCACCGATGAATGCAAGGTGGCTTTTAATAAATTGAAGGAATCGTTGATATCGCCGCCCATCATTCAACCCCCAGATTGGAGCCTGCCGTTTGAAATCATGTGCGACACGAGTGATTATGCCGTAGGAGCCGTGTTGGAGCAAAGGATAGGCAAGGCGGCGCACGCGATCTACTATGCATCGAGAGCATTGAATGGAGCCCAATTTAACTACTCCACGATGGAAAAAGAACTACTAGCCATTGTTTTTGCACTAGAAAAATTTAGGTTATATTTATTGGGTTCAAAGGTAATTGTTTTCTCTGATCATGCAGTCTTGAGGTACTTGTTGGCGAAAAAGGATGCAAAACCAAGGCTCATAAGGTGAATTTTGCTTTTACAAGAGTTCGATGTAAAGATCAAAGATAAGAGTGGAGCCGAGAACTTGGTGGCTGATCATTTGAGCCGTTTGCTCATGAATAAAGAGGATCTGCCATTGAGAGAATCGTTTCCTGAGGAGCACTTGCTAGCCATTGAGTCGTCAGTACCTTGGTATGCTGATATCGGCAATTTTTTGGTAACAAATCAATTACCTACAAGTTGGCCGAAGGCTAAGAGAGATAAATTGAGAAGTGATGCCAAATACTATATTTGGGATGACCCTTACCTGTGGAGGCAGTGCGCGGATCAAGTGATAAGAAGGTGTGTAAGTGCAGGTGTGTTCCACTCTATTCTAACTTTTTGTCATTCATTTGCATGTGGAGGACACTTTGGGCCAAAGTCGACAGCTCGTAAGGTGTTAGAAAATGGTTTTTACTAGCCTACTCTGTTTAAGGATGCATACTTGTTTTGTAAATCTTGTGATAAGTGTCAAACGACGGGAAATATTTCTCGTAGAGACCAAATGAGTCAAACCCCCATGTTATTTGTTGAAATTTTCAATGTCTGGGGTATAGATTTCATGGGTCCCTGTAGACACCAAATTTTTGGTGTTTAATTATTTATTTATTTAGTATTCGTTTTTTATTTGTTCTATTTTTATTTGTCACAATTAGTTTTATTTACTTTTAGTTTTAGTGATTTTAGCCATTTTAGCGTAGAATTTCTCAAAGGAAAAAAGAAAAGCGTTCAAAAAATATGTTTTAGTTGTTTTGGATTTAGTTTCATTATCTAAAAATGAAAAATTGAAAAAATGAAAAAGAGGGAAAAAGAAGAAGTGGAAAAGAAGAAAAACAATGAAAAATGGGAAAAGAAAAAGAAAAATGGAAAATTGCAATTTTTGTTGTCGTTTATTTCTAGTGTTTATTTTTTATCCAATGTTAATTAATTTGTTTTGTTATTTATTTCTATTTTTATCAATTTTTGGTTCAAAAAAAAAAAAAAATAGATAAGTCGCGGCATGCAAGCTGCGTATTTTCGCAGCTTGCAAGAAAGGCTCAAGGGAGCCCTCTGGCTGCAAATATAGAAGAAGTGTTTGAGGGTTTGAGGGGGAGGTTCCGTATAAATAGAAAAGAGGGACAGCAGCCGCAAGGGGGAGAAAACCGGAAAACAAAAAGGAAGGGATAGAAGAGTTGCGACTGGGGGTTTCTGGTGAGAGGGCAGAAAAGAAACAGAAGACTGGGGGGCTTGAGACGGCTAGAGAAAATACAGAAGGGATAGGATTAGGGTTTTAGAAGAAAAAGAAGGCAGCTTGGTGTCGGCGGCAAAAGATATAGAGTGAGAGAGAGAGTCGGGGGAGGGGAGAAGAAAACAAAAAAAAAAAGAGAGGAAGCTTTTCTTGGAGGTTGACGGCTAGAGAAAATTCTGGGTAGAGGACATACGAGAGAGAGGTGACAGCCGAAATTTTTTGTAAAACGAAGAGAGAAAGCTAGAAGGGAAAAGACAGAGAGTGGGCGGCTGAAGAAAGCAGAAAAACAGCGACTGAGAAAGAGTGATAAAAGAGTGAGGAAGATTTACGGTGGATTAAGAGAAAAGCAGTGAGTTTTAGAGGTGTTGGTTCAGGAAACTTTGGGCAGCAAGAAGGTTTTGGATTCGTTGAAGCAAGGCAAAGAATCAGGAAGCGCATCTGCGGGAGAGACGAAGGAACAAAGATTTCATCTTTTGAAGTGCATCAAGATTCGGTCAAGGTTTAAAGGTAACATTTTTTTTACTTTGGATTTGTTTGTAAGTTGCTGAGTTATGTTTGTATGCTGAAAGTCTTAGTCTTTGCACTGGATTGCATTCTTCATGTGAGTTTCTATCCGTGAATCTGGAGTAAACTGGATGCTCATTTGCATGACTGGATGCTCATTTGCCGCAATTGTTAATAAGCTTGAGGAATTTGATGATTTCGTGAAGGCTGGAAAGATTGTTAATGTGTCTGCCCTCAAATCGCAGTTGGATGCTTTGCAAAGCCAAGGTAGTAATGGGAAGAAGCAATTCCAAAAGAAAGAGGGGGAAATCGCTTTTGCCTGGGATCGAAACCCTGTCTCAAAGCCCAGACCTCGACAATACCCTACCTACTCCAACCCTTCCCCTTACTATTCGAACATTCATCCTGTTTATCACACCAACACCAATTATCCTCGACCTTGCCCAGGCTATCCTAACCCACCTTTAGCTCCTTTTCAAATTTCTCAACCAAATCCTCACCAAAATCGTCATCGCCCTCCATTCAATCCAAGAATGCCTCCGCCAAACAGACCCGTTTACAACTATCCTCAACTCCCTAAAGCCAACAACCCAGGACGTAACCGCACGTTCACCAATCTCGACAGGCCTTTGGATCAATTATATGACCAATTGAAGGCTGCCGGGAAAATAGGTGTCATTCCCCCTCCAACCTATCCGTATGGCATACCCGTTGGGTATAACCCACAAGTTGTCTGTGCTTATCATTCAGGGGCACCCGGCCATCCGATTGCTGAGTGTAAAGCACTCAAGCATAAAATTCAAGATATGATTGAAGCTGGAGAGATTGTAATTAGAAGAAAAGAGGCACAAGCGCCAAATGTGGATAAGAACCCCCTGCCAGAATACGATAACACCATTGGGGTTATTATGGACCATACGGAATTTAAGGAGCCTGCTAAAAACTCATCAAGTGAGGCTGAAGTGTTTGGAAATGATGCAGAATTTCCCGATATCCCTGAGGGATCAATTTCCAATTGGACAGCCGAATTTCTACCCATTCAGAAGGAGTTTCGGTAAACCTAAAGGGGGTTTGTCATTCATGCGAATTCATGAGGAAAAAACTTTTGCATCTGTAATGAAAACATCTTTACTTTTGACTAAAATTTGCGCATGTAAATATTTTTTTTAAGTTTTATTTCATTTGCTTTCAATCAAAGGTTTTATGAAAATGCACAAGTCATTCTTGTCAGGTTATTTTGTTTATTCGTTTGTTTATATTTCGGTCATATTGCTTGTTCATTTGTTTGTTGTATATTTGTTTGCTTATTATTCCAAATTCGTTAATTCTTTCAAATGACCAAAGATAAAATTATTTGACCCTTTGGATATCACTTTTCTGGGAATTCAATAATGGCAATCTCTATCTCACTCACGACTTGAGAATTTTGGAACCCAAATTTCAAAGCGAGAGTGATAATGAGAAAGTATTTGATTCTTTTTCAAAAAAAAAATCTTGAACGAAACGAGGAGAAATTCGAACCAAACCTAGAAGCCATAGCAATTGTTCACATTGGCACTGAGAATAAGGTCAAAAGGACATAAATCAGCATTCGTTTGGACAAAAGCAGAAAAGGAGATGATTAAGAGTTTGACCATGTGTCAAGGTGTACAGATGGTTGGAGGCAGTCTCGTTTGCAGTAGCAGAAATTCAATCTTTGCACACTCTAATGGGAGTTCAGCCAAGAATGCCGTTTGTCATGAAATGTTACAAACACGCCTGGCCTGAGCCTACGACAAGAAGTTTCATCAGCATACATTTTGAGGAAGGCGACAAAGCACTCAAGCGAACTTTCACAATACAAGACGAAGGCAGAGACAAATTCGCCCAAAATCAGAAAGGGCTGTTCGTTGTCCAAAAGGTATTACCTGGCGGAGTACTCATTTTGGCGGAAATAGATGGTCAAACATTCCCTCAACCCATCAAATCAGATATGTGCAAGAAGATTTTCATTTTGATCATGCAAATTTTCCTTAGAAATTCATGCAAATGGCGAAATGCAAGTCAGGCCCTCTTCTTTTACATTTAAAGCATTTTATCCCTACTTGTCCCCTTTGAGCCATCAGAATTGACAAATTTTCGTTTGGCAGCCCCTGAGAATTGCCAACCCCACACTGGGGCAAATTCATTTTGAAAAGAGATGATCGGAAAGAAAAGGAAAACCCCACACTGGGGCAAATTCATTTTGAAAAATGATCAGAAAGAAAAAGAGAACCCCACACTGGGGCAAATTTAGTTTTTGAAGAAAAATGCAAAAGTGAAAAATGCAATGAAAAGCACAAAGAGAAGAATTCAATTAAACTGGGGCAAATTTCCTCAGTTTTGTTCAAAATTTGGAGATGATCTCAAAATGATGCAATCTCAGGTTATTTCACACCTCTCATCAAATTTGCTTTCAAGCCTCAACTTTTCTTGAAAACACCCCACCTGACCTCATTACAAAAGCCCAAAGTCCTGGCTTTCGTCACTTGTTGTATTTCTATTGGAAAGTTTGCTAATCAACTGGCAAGTGATGTCCATAATGCCTTCGCCTAATCTTACAAGGGAAGTGCATTTTGCTGATGCCAGCAATCTTCAACTTACATTTCTGAGTCGATTATGGACGAGCTCTTCCATTGCTTACTTAGGTGAAAGCCCGAAAGGGCACCTTAAAAAAACAAAAAGACAAAAAAATCAAAAAAATCAAAAAAACAAAAAAACAAACGAAACAAAACGAAACAAAAACAAAAAGGGTGGGGGCAACCTTGGTGAAAACCCGAAAGGGCGCCAAGGCAAGTTTTTTGCAACGAGCAAGCACGAGGAGGAACAGCTGGTGACTTGGTTCATTTGGATTTCTTCTCATTTTTGTCATACTTCTGCCAATATTAAATTCCAGAACAAAGATATCCAGAGATTTGAATATGACATCTGTTGGCCAAAACTGTGTCGCTTTGTAAAAATATTCTTTTCTAAATACATTCTTATGAAATTCATCTTTCATCATTTGCTTGTATTCATGGCATTTTGTAGGATTAAGCACAGTTGGTGGTGTTTTACATTCTTTGGCATTCCTGCATAACATAGGAAATCATTTTGCATTGATTTTTTCTTTTACCATTGGATTCGGATGAATGATAAACCCTAAGGTTTGAGCAAGAATATGGGATTCAATCATCTTTTAAAGTGAGTAAAATGCAACCAAGCTGCTACATGGATTTGGTGACATGGTAAATGCGCACTTTATTGGTCTCCGGAATCGAAAGGTTTCAAAATTACAAATTCAACTAAAGCAGATGCCGCAGCAAAAGTTGGCAAAGGCATCAAAAGACTCATGTTTACACGATTCTCAAGGCAAGCCGGATCGAATGATGGTGGCAAGTCCATTATTTCTTCTTTTCTTCCAGGAACGTTGCATTTACAAACACAAACAACCACACTTCTTTTCGCACCTGAATCGACGTCAGAAAAATCTCTCCAGTAAGCAAAGACGAAATGATAGTTTGACAAAGGTTGGGTCATAAGGAACAACATCAGCTATCGTTCTAGCCATAAAGATCCAAATCTCCCTCTTGGTACAAAAGTTTGAACTACTCTCAGGTAAGAACTCAATTCATTGTTTAAAAATCCCGTGGGTCTATCCCATTTACATTTCAGTTCGGGTCTATCCGGGTCTATCCCATTTACATTTCTGTCCGGGTCTATCCCGTGGGTCTATCCCATTTACATTTCAGTTCGGGTCTATCCCGTGGGTCTATCCCATTTACATTTCTGTCCGGGTCTATCCCGTGGGTCTATCCCATTTACATTTCTGTTCGGGTCTATCCCGTGGGTCTATCCCATTTACATTTCTGTGGGTCTATCCCGTCCGGGGTCTATCCCGTGGGTCTATCCCATTTACATTTCAGTTCGGGTCTATCCCGTAGGTCTATCCCATTTACATTTCTGTCCGGGTCTATCCCATTTAAATTTCTGTCTGGGTCTATCCCATTTAAATTTCTGTCTGGGTCTATCCCATTTAAATTTCTGTCCGGGTCTATCCCGTTTACAATTCTGTTCGGGCGAGTCCCATGTCTGAAATTCCTTGTTAGGTCAGTCCTCCGAATGGGGGCAACCGAATAACACAGGTAAGTATTTGGTGTCTACTTCTTTGTCTCAAGTTTTTTCAAAACTCAGACAAAGAGGGGCAAACTGTAGACACCAAATTTTTGGTGTTTAATTATTTATTTATTTAGTATTCGTTTTTTATTTGTTCTATTTTTATTTGTCACAATTAGTTTTATTTACTTTTAGTTTTAGTGATTTTAGCCATTTTAGCGTAGAATTTCTCAAAGGAAAAAAGAAAAGCGTTCAAAAAATATGTTTTAGTTGTTTTGGATTTAGTTTCATTATCTAAAAATGAAAAATTGAAAAAATGAAAAAGAGGGAAAAAGAAGAAGTGGAAAAGAAGAAAAACAATGAAAAATGGGAAAAGGAAAAGAAAAATGGAAAATTGCATTTTTGTTATCGTTTATTTCTAGTGTTTATTTTTTTATCCAATGTTAATTAATTTGTTTTGTTATTTATTTCTATTTTTATCAATTTTTGGTTCAAAAAAAAAAAAAAATAGATAAGTCGCGGCATGCAAGCTGCGTATTTTCGCAGCTTGCAAGAAAGGCTCAAGGGAGCCCTCTGGCTGCAAATATAGAAGAAGTGTTTGAGGGTTTGAGGGGGAGGTTCCGTATAAATAGAAAAAAGGGACAGCAGCCGCAAGGGGGAGAAAACCGGGAAAACAAAAAGGAAGGGATAGAAGAGTTGCGACTGGGGGTTTCTGGTGAGAGGGCAGAAAAGAAACAGAAGACTGGGGGGCTTGAGACGGCTAGAGAAAATACAGAAGGGATAGGATTAGGGTTTTAGAAGAAAAAGAAGGCAGCTTGGTGTCGGCGGCAAAAGATATAGAGTGAGAGAGAGAGTCGGGGGGGAGAAGAAAACAAAAAAAGAGAGGAAGCTTTTCTTGGAGGTTGACGGCTAGAGAAAATTCTGGGTAGAGGACATACGAGAGAGAGGTGACAGCCGAAACTTGGAAAAACGAAGAGAGAAAGCTAGAAGGGAAAAGACAGAGAGTGGGCGGCTGAAGAAAGCAGAAAAACAGCGACTGAGAAAGAGTGATAAAAGAGTGAGGAAGATTTACGGTGGATTAAGAGAAAAGCAGTGAGTTTTAGAGGTGTTGGTTCAGGAAACTTTGGGCAGCAAGAAGGTTTTGGATTCGTTGAAGCAAGGCAAAGAATCAGGAAGCGCATCTGCGGGAGAGACGAAGGAACAAAGATTTCATCTTTTGAAGTGCATCAAGATTCGGTCAAGGTTTAAAGGTAACATTTTTTTTACTTTGGATTTGTTTGTAAGTTGCTGAGTTATGTTTGTATGCTGAAAGTCTTAGTCTTTGCACTGGATTGCATTCTTCATGTGAGTTTCTATCCGTGAATCTGGTTTGATTTTGGAGGAGAAGGGATTTGCGTTTAGCTGTGTTCGTTTCTAATGTTCATGGCTGTTTCTTTTGGTGATTTTTATGCACAATCTGGGATTGAAATTTGCATGCTGGAGTGCTGAATGTTGTGTTTACTGGCTTAAGGTCTAAGCTGGATATTTGGTAGGATGTTAACCATGTTGGAATGAAAACTTTTGCATGAGATTAAACACAGCTAAGTTAGGGACTTAAATCTGGAAAATTGCGGTGAGCTTGGGAGCAAAGGGCCGCAAGCTTTGTTTTTTATTGCAGAAAACTGCGGCATCTCCTCTCTTTCCTTCCATTACTGTTTTGCTGTTTACTTACATCTTCGATGGTCAGCTTCATTTGCTCCGTTTCAACCCTGCAATGAACTTGCGTGTTTGGTTAATGATGGATAGGTAGAAACCTGCTTCTGATAGACCTGTTTGCATGATAGAATGGGTAGAGTTGCGGCTGGAAAATTGCCGCAAGCCTGGAAACCAAAAATGCAGCAGTTTTGTTTGTGTCTTTATTGCAGAAATGCACCCCTGAATAAGTTCAAGTTTGCTAGTTTCATAGTTATCCTTTGGTTTTTGCATGTTAAAGCTCTACCTCAAATTTTTCTGAGCTATGTAAGCTCCCGAATGAAATTTGCAGCAGAGAAAAGGCTGCTGTATCTGTTTTGTTGTTCTTTTCTCCGTGGTCTTTCACCAAGTTGGCCATCTCAATTTGATGGTTAATTTGGTGTGGAAAGGGGTAGTGTTTGATTGGTATTGAGTTTGCATGCTTGGGGGCTGAAATACTTGATTTAGATCAAATACTTTGCTGGAAAATAAACAATCAGTTTTGCCGAGCCATTTTGCATGTTTTTTCCAGATTTTTTGCACTAGATCTTGCCAAGTTTCCTGCTTGTTTGAATGGTGGTGACTATGAAGTGGGTTGTCTAGTCTGAATTTGTGATGTTGGTTTGGAAATATCTAATCAAAGTTGTGCTCAAGAAATCTGGTCTTGAGGGAGATGTGCAGCAGATTTCCTTTTTCGGTTGTTAGAGCATATGAAAATTGCAGAAGTGAAGTTCTTCGTAGCTTGCATGAATTGCATGAAAAAACTCTCTGAAAATTGCACTTTGGCCCCCCAAGTCTCCCTTTATTTCACTAGAACCCAATCAATTAAATAATTTCATCAATTTGGTCCTTGGTAATTTTAATTCGTGCAACTTCATTGCTTATTTGCTTCAATTAACTACCATGCTTTGTTTCAATTGCGCTTAAGACATGACTTTAGGGGCTTTATGATCAAGTGAGCTTTGTTTTGCGCATTTCTTTTAATTTTTCTTAAATAAATTGGTACCTTGACCATTTTTTTTTTGAATAATTTTTACTTCATTTGGGGCCATCGCAGGGAGGTATAACTTCTTCTATTTTTTTTGTCTCTCCTATGTGATCTTATGTGTTATGTGAATATGCATGTCTACTTCGCTTTCCTTACCTCCTTGCATGCATTTATTTACTTTTACTCTTATTTAAGTTGTATTATGGGGTATGTGTACACCTCTTGGCTTGTAATAGATAGGGCTTGGCGAGCAATTTGGTCCATTTACCCCTTCCCCTTTTGTTTTAGTTAGCAAATGTAATAGATTCATTAGCTTGGTTGCATGCCTATTTGCTATGTGTTTAAGTGCTTTATTAGGTTCTTGCATCTAGTCGAGCATGCTAAGTGTTATGTGCTACGTGTTTATAAGTGATTTGCATGTCTACTCGCTTTTATAGTCATGAATGAATGTGATGGATGAATGGACGTCACCACACTAGTCCAATGCTAGTTGTGGCCCCCTTTTCTCGTCACCACACTAGTCCAACGCTAGTTGTGGTTCATTATCCCGTTTTCCGCTAGTCCAACGCTAGTAGGAAATTCTTAGAAAGGGCTAGTCCAACGCTAGACCCAATAGGTCGTTCCCCTTTCATTAGTACATATTTGCATGTTCACTACATTTTCATGCATTTTTCTTAGTTTTTATCATTTGGCATGCTCCTCGAACCGCTTTTCCCCTCATTTTAAGATTTTTGCACTTCATGCTAGTTATAGGGTCCATTTGCCTGAGGAGTCCCCTTTCGACAAGGGAAACGAGCGAGTGTGGCTCCACAAATAGCCTTAGCACGCTAGTTCCCCCTTCTAGTCAAAGGGAAGATTAAAGTCACAAAGTTAGGAGTCCCCGTACCCGTCTTGATGCACTCCCATAGGATTCATGCATTTTATTCATTCACTACCACGTACACCTACTTATATTCTATCTCTTTTTCTACATTCTCACTTCACACTATTTTAATTTTGCACGTTTCCATTCAACTACTCACACTTTATACCATATCACTCGCACACGTACACTTTATGTTATTTTCACATTATCATTCTTTACTCACCTTACCTTGTAAATACATTGGCACACCTTCACTTGCATCCTATTATTTTTATCACTTTTCTCACTTCACACAAACTCACATTTTCACATGACATGCATTCCACTCATTTTTACGTCATTTAGGATTATGTGTGACCTCTCCAAAGGATCATTATTGGGCTTCACAATTAATGTGATTGGCACCATTCAACCTTTGAAGAGAAATTTCCCCCATGTCCCCCTAGGTCTAGGTTTTTGCATTCATATAGTCATATCCAACACGCGATACATACCTTGGGTAGGAAAATTAGGAAAAGTTGGGTTAAGTCACGCAAATAGCCTTGGCTAGGGTGAGGGAGTGCCTTAGGCCTTGCCTTTGCCTTCTCCCTCATCAAATGTGACCCCCGATCCCTCTTTTTGGTTACGTAGACCCAAAAGTTCTCTAAAAGGGTTTATTTACTTTTTTCATTCAAAAAACAAAAATCATTTTTGGGTGACTTGGTACACCCTAACTCTATACCAAGTGGCGACTCCATTTTTCATTAAAAAACCCTTTTTGAACTTTGTTTTGGCCAAATCGTCGCATTCTT
>NW_020863640.1:0-16708 GCF_003713205.1 Coffea eugenioides
TAAAAAGAATCTCTCATAGCAAATCTTGAACTCTCATTAGTCCCTAAAAAGAACCTTGAAGTGTTATTGATCAAATCAACCACGAAATTCACTATAGACACAAAAAAATCTTTAAAGTTAATGATTATGTCCTAAGCTTGCTCCTTTCTTTTTTGAAACAATTTATAATGAAAAAACTTACATACACGTGAGGTTTAATAAAATTTACTGACCAACCAAGTGCTGGTTATGACATAAATGGAGTAACAAATTCTCATTACAAAAGTGGAAGGGGTGTTGGCTTTGGTTGGACACTAGTAGCATGCAGAAACTTCTTCAAAAGTGCCGCCAATGAATTTATCATTTGACCATTCGAGGGCGGAGTAGGTGAACAGACATTTTAATAGAGGGAAGAGGACTCTTGTCTTCAACATTATGAACTCCCGAATTTGCATCTCAAACTCCCAGCAATTAAAGAGATTGCTTTGTGAACTTTAATTTTTATTTGCTTGGCAGTTATGTATTCAAAAACATTCTTGTCAACTTTGGGATTGTTGTAGTACTGTCTTAATGTACGCCATGTTGCATTAATGTGGCATCTTTCTTGTTTTTTTTTTATTTCTTTTATAATTCCCGCTGAACATGTAGTATTTGATTTCAAATAACAGGAAAAAGGAAAGAAGAAAAAAAAGATATCAAATGGAAGGAAAAGTTCTGTAAAGACAGAAGTCGAGGGGGTTAAGAAAGGTTGGTTGATTTTGAAGACGATAAAGTTTTGTCCTCATTTTACTTATCGGGAATAAAACAATTTTTGATCTCATCCCAATTTTATATATAGGTGGATGTTTGGTATATGCCATACTTTTACATATGTTATTCTCCAAGAGTTAAAGTAGCGAATTAGACTGATGTCCAATCAAGTTGGCCTAGAGCAAGTTAAAACATTTAGTCAAACAAGGATCAGATAAAATAATCCAATGAGAAAAGAAAGCGAGTTTGGGAAATCAGTTTAGAACCCGAACGGTTTAGACTCCGTTGCTTTGACTCTAAAGTTGCTTCAGATTGGTGTCATGGTTCAAAGACTCGGCCGAGACAGAGACGACTCGGCCGAGTCGTCACTGGAACAGGGCTTCCCAATCTGATACCGAGACGAGATGATTCCGAGATAATGAATCGCCGAAAACTCGACCGAGTCACCGAGAACTCAGCCGATCCGTCTCCGGGACGGATAAAAACAGCCGAGTCTCCCCGAGTCAGCTCGAATTTTTATTATTTTTGCTAATTTTTTAGTTATTTTTTATCATATTTTTTTAATAATTTTTAGAATATTAAGTATTCCAAAAATTTGCGTCTCGCCGAGACCACGTGGCATGTGCAGCAGTCCTGTGGCTTAAAAAAATAATTTCTTTTTGCAGCCGCATCTTCCTAAAAAAATGAAAAAGCCCCTCCCCCCCAATTCCCCTATTTGTGCAACTTTTTTTTTAATTCAAAGAAATTTGCCCTGATATCATAGAGATTTATTTTTTTGTTTATTTGAAAATGAGTGGCATGCCAATCTTAAAGTGAAACCAATTTGAGCTTCCAATGCAGATTTTGGTACAAACATATACATGTTACTAATTGTCAACGTCAATGTGGCAAATGATTCTAGAGGAACAATATAGGGGCAATTGGCAATTTAGTTCTCAGAATTGAGGATTAGATCACACAATAATTGATCTTAATTTAGTATATTTTTTAAGTTCTGTATTAGGTTCATTATATCAAAAATTCATAGTTTTTCTTTCTAATTGAAAAAAAAAATTGAAATTTCGCCTCTATAAAAATCTAAGTATTTGATCATTCCTTTTAGAACATTTCCCCCCTATTAAAATGACCGTCCAACACATCCATCAATCATCCATAGATATTTGCCCCACCTAACTCTTGCAACCCAAGTCCTTTCACATGCTCTAATATATAAAGTGGATTGCTTCATTTCATTTGAAGTCAACGAAAGAAAATATGTTAATTAATACAAGCATGCATAGAAATTCCTATCTGGCTTATATGTGAAAATAAAATCCTTCGTTCTTTTTAACTCCAAAAAATTGCTTCTAGCCTAATTCTATCAAATGTAAACCATTCTTTTTGGTGAGTAAGTTGCAACTTATGAAAGTCCTTTAACAATTTAGGAAAGAAATCATATCAACTAAAACTATCAAATTAAAAGAATAATAGGAAAAATATATCTCTATTTTAGAAACAACTTCATCAACAAAAAATGGTTTCCCTCAACCAGCGTTCGATTTGCAAAAAATCAGCTATAAGGAGGTAAAAAACTTCTATTTCTACTAGAACGTTAAAATTTGTGTTGATATTTCTAGATACCTGACTGTAATACTTTCTATCTACACATCATGTAAAAAATATGAATAATCATCTACAAAAATTATTAGCTGTAATTATTCAAATTAACCAATACATTTTGATGGGTCACTTCAGAAGTTCCTTCAGTGCCGCAATCTGCCTCTTCAGACTTTCTTTTAGAGCTTCATTCTCAGCTGGGAGGGTGTCCACGACATCCTCCATCCTCAATAGGCCTGCAACAGCAACGTACCTCTTAACTTGCTCCACGTGCAAATTCTCCACTAGCATCCCCATTGCAACCTTCATTGCTTCGTTCTCATCCTTCAATCCCTTCAACTCTTCCTTCAACTTGTGCAGCACACTCAACCGTGTCTTTAATCCGCGATATGACTCAAGTAGGGTAGTAGCAGCCACTACCAAACCATAAATACCACACAAGACGGTACAATACGTAGCCGCCCGGTTGGAGAATATGAAATCATGTGCTGTCCAAAGTCACCAATAGATCTAAATCCATTTCAAAATCAATTATTACCTACATAACAAAAAAAATAAATTTTGTTTACCGGACTTCAACCACGTGGCTCTATTGCCATTGACTCCAGAATTTGATCCAGTGCTGCTAAAATGCCTTCTAGTAAAACGCCTACGCACACTTTAATCAAAGTATGAAGACATGCCATAAACGATTAATCCGTTTTTATACAAAGGAAAATGTTGATACATGTTAAGAGACTAATAAGCCGAGAAATGTTTTTTTTCCTTTTTCTAATCTAGTTCTTATTGCACATCATATCAAGCTTCAAGCTCTCAGCCTAAAGTCAACTTTAATTTCTTATTCAAGTGAAAAAACAATGTTTGTGGATACTTACATTGAAAATGGAAAGATAAGTCCATATTTGAAAAGACAGACATAATAGATAAAGAGTTACAAAATACTCTTCTTCCTTCACCTTTTAAGCTGCAAAGACTTGTCCAAATTGAAAACCTGATGATAAAATGAGTGGTCTGAATCTTTAGAGAACATGTCTATTACTCCACCTGAGGAGCCATCCTGAGCCCTAAAAAGTACCTCTCGTAGCAAATCTTGAACTCTCATGAGTCCCTAAAAAAACCTTGAAGTGTTATTGATCAAATCAACCACGAAATTCACTATAGACACAAAAAAATCTTTAAAGTTAATGATTTTGTCCTAAGCTTGCTCCTTTCTTTTTTAAAACAATTTATAATGAAAAAATTTACATACATGTGAGGTTTAATAAAATTTACTGACCAACCAAGTGCTGGTTATGACATAAATGGAGTAACAAATTCTCATTACAAAAGTGGAAGGGGTGTTGGCTTTGGTTGTACACTAGTAGCATGCAGAAACTTCTTCAAAAGTGTCCCCAAATGAATTTATCATTTGACCTTTCAAGGGCAGAGTAGGTGAACAGACATTTTCATAGAGGGAAGAGGACTCTTGTCTTCAACATTGTGAACTCCCGAATTTGCATCTCAAACTCCCAGCAATTAAAAATATTGCTTTGTGAACTTTAATTTTTATCTGCTTTGCTGTTATGTATTCAAAGGCAAACTCTTGTCAACTTTGGGATTGTTGTAGTACTGTCATAATGTATGCCATGTTGCATAAATGGCTCACCAACTCGTCCGAATCCGAGACGACTCTGCCGAGTCATAACCGGAACGGTCCTTACTGTTCCGATACCGATACCCGAAACACCGATTATACCATATCCGATTTGAATCGCTTCGAATTAGTCGATAGTGACCGAGTTAGAGCCGTGTAGAAGAATACCAACCAAAATCTCGGATTCGACTCGGATATGAACCGGTCAAATCATAAACAGCAACAAGAGCACTTAATAATGCACCTCTTTATTTTTCACTTTTATCGGAACCAAACAAAACATGAACACAGAGAGTCAGCCACCCATGTTTTCTTGTTTTCTTTTTCAGCCGCAAAGACAAGATTTAGGGGAAAGGAAGGATAAGGGGAGAAACATACCGTCAATTTCTGTGTGCCTTTTGCAGAGAGGGAAGGAGAAAACAGAGAGAAAGGAAAAAGGAAAAGAAAGAACAAGGGTCACAACAATATCTGGAGTGATTATTTGGAGAAGCGAGCTGAAGAAGTGGAAAGACGGGGTTGCTGAGTTGGATTCTGCATCATCTGTTCCTACACCTTGGTATTTTTTTGTTCTCTTGTCCTTTCTCATTTATGGGTCTCTGCTTTGTAGAAAATCTGGAAAGATTTAAAAAAGGACAATTGTACAAAAATGTTGTTGTTGCATGTTTCGTTTTGGAAGTAACATGCAATTAATGAATTATGCTAAGAGAAGCTGGGCTTTTGTACCGGATCCAGAGATAGGGAAAAAAATAGAAGGAAAAATTGGAAACACTTAAAGTCCAAGTTTGGCCCAAATACTTAAGTGAAAATGCTTGTTTCTTTATGTCTTTGTATTTCATAATATTATTTGATAAATATTTGTTTCTTTTATTGTATTGAACTGAATATCGCTATTTCCTTTGTGTACAGAGATTTGTATTGTATTATGTAAGATATGATGATTTTATTCTTATATATAATTTTTTATCTCATATATAATAGAATTAGAACGCACATTTGATTCTAAAATCATTTATTGCTAATGCTATAGGCCCTTATGGTAATGACAGCATTATTTTATTTAATAATCAGTAATTATATACGATAATGTAGGCATTTAGCAAATTTAATTTGATAATTGTGTTTTTAATGGTATTTTCTATTTTTAGTAATTTTTTAATATTTTTTGAAAATTTTTATATACCATAATGTGCGTATCACCCGATATTTAACCGATATGCCGCGACGGATGTGGAACAACCGAAACAGCGATGCGATCGCGACCCGCGACAGCGAACCATGGTTGCATTAATGTGGCATCTTTCTTTTTTTTATATTTCTTTTATAAATTCCCGTTGAACACGTGGTATTTGATGTCAAATAACAGGAAAAATGAAAGAAGGAAAAAAAGATATCAAATGGGAGGAACGTTCTGTAAAGACAGAAGTCGAGGGGGTTAAGAAGGTTGGCTGATTTCGAAAATGATAAAGTTTTGTCCTCGTTTTACTTATCGGGAATAAAACATTTTTGATCTCATCCCAATTTGATATATAGGTGGATGTTTGGTATATGCCATACTTTTATATATTTTATTCTCCAAGAGTTAAAGTAGCGAATTGGATTGATGTCCAATCAAGTTGGCCTAGAGCAAGTTAAAACATTTAGTCAAACAAGGATCAGATAAAATAACCCAATGAGAAAAGAAAGTGAGTTTGGGAAATCAGTTTAGAACCCGAACGGTTTAGGCACCGTTGCTTTGACTCTAAAGTTGCTTCAGATTGGTGTCATGGTTCAAAGACTCGGCCGAGACAGAGACGACTATGCCGAGTCGTCACCGAAGCGGGGCTTCCCGATCTGATACCGAGACAAGATGACTCCGAGATAATGAATCGCCGAAAACTTGACCGAGTCACCGAGAACTCGGCCGATCCGTCTCTGGGACGAATAAAAACGGCCGAGTCTCCCGAATCAGCTCGAATTTTTATTATTTTTACTAATTTTTTAATTATTTTTTATCTTATTTTTTCAATAATTTTTAGAATATTAAATATTTCAAAATTTTGCGTTTCGCCGAAACCGCGACTAATATGCCGAAATCGATACGGAACGGTCCGGGCCGCGACCGTTACCGCGACCATGACTTTGAACCATGATTAGTGTGGGGTATGGACAAAATCAGTGGGCATTAGATTTATTGCCTTTACTACTTATGAAGTGCTTTTGGGTTTTAGATTGATTATTCTTTTGTGAATCTCTCTTGTATTGGTGGATATGAGTTTCTCACTGTTTTAGTCTTTTCTCTTCTTCATGGGTTACAAGCTCTTTCCGGATTTTCTTGGAAGGTATAATCGAGCTTCTTCTCTCATTCAGTTGTGGCCCTGGAAGTATTTTTGGGGGACAACACAAAATAACGGACGAGTACAACATATCAGCCTTGCTAAAATGACTTGAGATTTTACGAATGCCCAAATTGAAATTTTACTCTGTGCTGCTTGGTTATTGTAAATGGTGTACGTCGATGGGTGTCAATGCTGGTGATGTTTGATGCTGGGACTCGTGTGAGTTTCCACCAGTATCAGGTTGTTGATAAGGAGTAGAAATTCTTCCTTTTGGGTACATTTCCTATTTGAAAAGGAAACAGAAATAGAGTGGTGAGTGAGCAGTTTTCTTGAAGAGGAGGAAGAAATAGTGGTTATTTTCTTTTCTGCATCTTTAAGCTTGTTTATATTTCACATGGTTGGATTGTCATTGTGGTTCATTAGCCTTTTGCCTTCTTATGTTAGTCTAGTGCGTTTTCCTGCATAGGAGCTTATTCTCTCAGTTGTGTCTTGATGATGACCTGAAATGGTTGCATTGACACGTTTGTGTGCACGTTATCAACCATTTGTTAAGGTGTTTCTATGATGTCTTTGAAAGTGTTTTGTGTTTGATTATTAATTATTACTCTTTCAGATTTTGTTTTAGTTTTTACTGTGCTAGGACAGATGGAGTAGAGCTGCTTGTCATTTCAACTTCTTTATATTTTAGGCTGATTTGCTCTTCCTTTGGATACAGGAATTGCTCGGCGAAATGCAGAAAAACGAGAACAGTATGAAATGGATAGAAAGTATGAGATTATGTCCTAAATTTTTCTCTTCAGTTTTTTCTCCTCAATTGTTGTATGAATTCCATTTAAAATGATAATAATGTATCTAACGGGTAATGATAATGTATAATTACTTCTTGGTGAATGGAACTTTTGGTGTACTAACGTGGGGTCTTATTTAGCTGCTTTTTTCCTCTGCAAGAAAGAAGATTGACTGTACTTTTTGAAAAAAAAAAAAAGGAATTTTTTTTGAAACATAAACAAGTTA
The DNA here is from genome assembly GCF_003713205.1 of Coffea eugenioides. Taxonomy (NCBI): domain Eukaryota; kingdom Viridiplantae; phylum Streptophyta; class Magnoliopsida; order Gentianales; family Rubiaceae; genus Coffea; species Coffea eugenioides. Next base: position 7,288 of record NW_020863640.1, read on the forward strand.
GATACTGAGTTTAGGATGATGATAGGATTTTATGCTTCCTTAACCATTTAACATTGCTTGCGATTTTTCTTTACTCTAGTTGCAAACAGATTCCGTAATGAATTGCTGCCGTTGTAAACATCGTAGTTAATCTTGAAAATTGATAAATTATGTATGTTGCTTTCTGCAGATTGGCTGGTAATGTTCCTTTTCTGTATCCGTCTTAGCTTTGGCGGATGTTCGTACCTATTGTTTATCAGTGTCACATTTTGGGATACTTAATTGCTTTTACAAGCCACTATACTGTTTGATGCACAAGGTTTTCAAACTGCCTTACAAATTTATGTCTCTTTGTGCATGTTTAGTTCATGGTTAAAGGCAAACACTTTGATGGTTTATTGTTGTGTCACTGTTACAATTATTGAGGCAAATAATAAAAGAAGCAAAGGACAAGTGTTTATTTCTTTGTAAAACTGACACTACTCATAACATGAAATAACTCTATTTATAGAGTTTAAACCAACTCCACTAACTATCCCACTAACTCCACTAGCTACTCCACTAATTCCACTAGTTATTCCACTAACTCCACTAATTTCATTAATTAGGTAAAATAAACAAATATGATTAATTAACAACGGTAAATATTTCTAACAATGATATATCTCTAAATTTAAGGCATTTTGTTGGCAGGGCGTCCGTAGAAGACACAATAAAGGGACACTGCAGGATGAGGTAGATAATCCCTTTCAGAACTTTTGCTACCGAACTACTAGTTCATTTGCCCTTTTTTTTTTTTTTTTTGCTACTGAGTTAGTAGTGTTTGCACACATGCAAGATCAAAAATAGAAAGTTTGCTTTTCTCATATGGTTAAAATGAGAGTGCTTTTCAGCCTCTGCACAGACACAAAGGATGATGGTTATTATACTGATGGTTTCCACTTTTTGCCCTTTGTGCCAGGGAATACTACAATCGCCGGATAGAAAGATTGCGGTATGACTTGCTTCAAAATCTTCTTTGCTGAACAGACTTGCTGCAAAACTTGAATTGCTAATTGAACTTCTATTTTTTTTTTTGCATATTTTATTGGCATTTGCTAGAATTTTGACATGCTAGGAAATTATTTGAACTTTGCATCCTTTGGTTATTTCGTTGTTTGGTATTGAAAAAATCACTAACAACTTTTGCCTGTGGTGCAGTTCACGGATTGCTGCCCTGGAAGAGCAGGATATCGCAACAAAGTTCAAGTGCTTTATTTGCTGCGAAGGGATTTAAGCGGGAAACTATTTAAACTTCACATCCTATTGATATTTTGTTGTATGCTATATAGAATATCACTAACAGCCTATGATTGTGGTGCAGTTCCCCGGTTGCTGCCATGGAAAACCAGGAAAGCACAAGGTTTTTTCTAAATTTCAATAACTATTTTTTATTACATTTATTTGCTGCAAAAGGGTTTTAACTGAATAGATCAATTGCTGGTTGTGGAACTACATGCGGCAATTGGCTATTGATGGTTGGATTATCTATTAGATGTTTCTTATCCATGTGTAAGTCTCTTTGTTTTTGGGGATTCTGTTTGGTTTGTTATATGACAGCTTCAGTGTATGCGTATTGTAGCATTTAAATCAACCAGATGGGTACCTTGCTTCTTTCCAAAATGGTCAGATGCATGTTTACTGCTTGAAATCACATACAGGAAATCATGCTTTTTGTACACTACCTCAAAGTATTTGATGGACATTCAAATTTAGCAAGGGCCTTCTGGTCCTAGTGTCCTCTATCTCCTACCTGCTTACCCAACTGTATTGGGGTTTAGGACTTTTAGGTGTCTTTTGTAAACGAATTCATGATTTTGTTAGATTTTCTCTCACTTTAAGATTCCACATATTATGGATCTCCTTATTGAAATGAAACATTAAACGTGCATGTTTCCACCACACCTCATGGTTTTTTCCCCTTAAATGACACTTGGGTGTCGCTTAATAATTTTTTTTTTGGTTCTATTTTTTTCGTATTTGTGTCAAAATATAGACAACTTTCATCAGCAACTTTACTGACAAATAACCTTGAACATCTTTTGCATTTAAAAGAAATTTCACACTGGATTGGGATATATTTAAGCTTTGATGTGGTTGCATATTGCGCTGAAGCATAGGCATCACTTTGTTCAGAATCTTTTCTTGCGAGTCACTTTTGTGTTAATGTGCATTACTCTCACTGGTGGGTGACATTTTAATTAGGTATAGGCTTATTCATTGAATTGTGATGATTTTCAAATTTTGTAGAGCTTGTCAAAGGTTCACTTTGTCATTTTTCCCTTGTGCCTATGCTGCACTGTCTTTTAGTGGATTCTTGAAGACCGAGTAGCCTGTAGTTTGGGTATGTTGTGGTGGCATGTGGAAGCTTTGGTCTCATTTTTCCTGTTTTCTTTTTTTTTTTTCCCTTTTCTCCCCTCAGGGATGTTGGAGGGGTTGGACAGGCCTGAAGTTGGACATCAGTGTCTGGAAATTATGCTCTGAATGGAAGGAGCCAAGCTTCCGTTGGTGTTTTGAGATTGTTCATGATATTTAAATCTCTGTCAGTCTGCTACATTTGGTTATGCTAGGTCACTTGGGTCAAGACAGACTCTACCGTGCTTTTGAGTTATGCTAGATGACTTTGGTCAAAGTCATCACACTGTACTGTGCTTTTAATGGTCCGAGTGCTACCTCGGTTAAGAGGTGCATTTTTATGCGAAGACATATAGATGTGTTTATGTGTACATATGTGTTTTCACCATACATTCTGGGCCAGTTTGTCAAATGGTTTTTTACCCAAATTTGTCTGCTACCAATTTTTTTTTAATTGATTTTAACTATAATAACTTTAAAAAAATTTTCAAAGTTTTTTAACCTACACACTTCAAAATATTCAAAACACAAAAAAAAAAAAAAAATTCCCTTCCTCCTCTCTTCTTCCACCTCAACCAACCACCACCTCCGTTACCGGCCAAGTCCTATACAACCTTAATTAAAGTTTTTAATTGTACTACTAGTTTAGTTACTCTAGAAGCACGTTTAATTTTACTACTAATATAGCAACCCTAGAAACACGTTACTAGAAAACTTGATGATGTCAACAGAAAATAATGATGAGTGACAGTTTTTTTACTCAAAGCAGAAACGAATCATGAACATCATGGATCACTGCATTAAAGCCTATTTGTTTGCTGAGGCAGAATAAAGTTGGACGGAACTTAATAAGCGTTTATAGAAGGGATGTGAAACAGATCAGAGAAAATACTGACATTAGGAATAAATTTGAAAAAAATAAACCTTGATTATTCTTGAATTATTATTACTTCATCAATAACCACCTTACTATTGGGACGTCAGAATTCAGAGACAGTGCGGAGCAACGTATGAGATCAAAAATTGAGAGCTTTCATCAAACAGAAAATAGCTCAGGCAAGCATGCCGTGGCAGCTTCTTACATGCCTCGGTGAAAGATAAACTTGCTAACTAGCCGCCTATCTATACTTCTTGGCTTTTGCCAACTTTTTCTTTTTCTTCTTCACAGCTTTTGGAACTTTGTGTTTGCGAGCCTCCCTCTTCTCCTCTTTGACTTTCTTCTTGTTCTCCTTCCTAGCAGCTTTTCTATCAGCAGCAGTCGGCTGCTTGCCTCCACATGATGAATCTAATTCCTCTGTGTCAGTTGAATCACTTTCATCTTCATCCGTTCCACTTCTGGACCCACTGCTGGCTGATTCCGAGTTTTCATCTTGTAGTGAAACATCTTCCATAGGTTGCCCAACCTGCTCATGTGACTGTCTTTCTGCCAAGGAAGAGTCAGAAATAGAAAGGGCCTGCTTAAGACCCGTAATAGTTTGATAGTACATGTCTCCAGTGTCAGCACCACTAATCAGCCGCTGCACATCCTCCTCTGCATTTTTGACATGATCTAGTGTTTTTGGAATGTATGACTGGAATCACAGAAAAAAGATCCCAAAATTACAAAGACTTGTAGTTTTGCTGAGTTCTCAGTCTGATACTAAGGTGACAACTCTACATTCAAATGCATGCTAAAGAGCTTCTAATTATAAGAAAAAACAAAATTTCAGAAGGTTTTTAATGATTAACTAAACTTAATTGGGTTAATGAGTTGATGCATATTTGCAAAGCTCCTAATTCATTTATGAAGTCTGCCAAACACCAAAATAGATTCAGTACAGGGTTGGTCTCATGTATGATATATGCTCAACATGGATTTGTTTTTTGAAGTGTTCCTGGAAGTTATGTAAAATTCATTTCAACAAGAACTTCCTCAATATCAGGTATTGAAAAAACATCGTGAGAACTACGGACCTGCATAAATACAGATTCAGCAATTTCTTCTTCTGCAGAAATTACATGGCCTCTAGCCAAAATTTTTTGTTGCACCTACGAGATAGAATTACAGTTTAGGTTCAAATAGTCACAAGATGCAACAATAAATCATATATGCACTCATGTCCTACCTCTTCCAAGTAACTATCCACTGAATCATCATTAATAGAAGGATCAACTATAAAATCAAATAATTCTCGTATTGTCATAACGCCTACATCATGTTTCCTGAAGAAATCCTGCACCAAATCATTCCAACTATTTATCAATACAATTCAGGTGCTCATTCCCATTAATAATTCAGCTGAACCACAACCAAAGAAAGATAAGACTCACAGAAACATGAACACAATCCTCTCGAAGAAAATCAAGGGCATGAGGATGATCAAGATCAACTGATTGTGAGACATCAATGATATGCAAGTGCCCCTGCAAATCAAGAGGTTTTTGTTTGGTGTATAAAAGAACGAATTTGAAATAAAAGAAAGGGACGTGGCCTACCTCAAAATAAAGAATATTATATTCACTGAGGTCGCCATGCACCAGCTTGCATTTCTGGTACAGTGTGCGCATTACCATAATGATCTGCAAGACAAAGCAAAATACTGTAATAGCAAATCTTTTAGGTAATCCATCTTTTTGAAAAGCAACTGCAACACAAGAGACAAAGAAAGTTGAATCTTATCCTTAATGATATTTTTAGGACAAGTAGCTATTTGAACCACATCCATAATGAGAGCTAGAGAAAATAAAAAAATGAACCAATCTGGCATTTCAATGACTTGGCAAACAAGGACAAACAAGAGAAGTTTTAATTTGGCGCTACATGTCTATTCTAAGGCCCAACAATCACATTGGAAGATTGCATTGCATTATACGAGAACTGAAAGAAGACAGCAAAGCTACTTCAGAGTAAAGTGGACCAAAAATCCAAAAGAAAAAAGGGAGAAAAAAATCAGCCAGTGATCGCAACTTTCATTTCTTTCCTGTTAAACTTCCAGAAGAAGCTTCTTCCATGCAATTAAACCTTGAGGAAATGACTGGTTTTATATATGCTCAAGTTTCTTGTGCAGTGATGTGGATTCTCTCAGTTTTTTTTACTCACCACCAACCCAATCCCCTCCCTCCTCAAAAAAGAATAACACCATAAAAAGGGGAAAAAATTACAGCAATGTGGATTTTGATGACACTCACTACATCATGTATTTGCTATGATGTCTACGACCAAACTGAGGAACTCGTAACTTCAATTTACCAATGTGCAAGTGTTGAATCTAAGCTGAGATTCTAAATAGATAATAATGATAAATAAATGGTAAGAAACTAAGTTATCAGTGCATGGATTGGTTATACCTATAAGTTATATTCGAGAAATTGACAGCAATTTATTTAGTATGAAAGAACTTTAGCACATGAATCAGTTACATGCTTATATTGAGCAAGAATGCATCCGAGATACATGAATAAGCTGTGGACACGAAAGAATCCAATCATTTATTTAATGTAATAATATAAACGAATGTTGGGCCAACAGCCTATTTTGTTTGCACAGTACTTGGGCCATCTGAAACTAGCATGTCCACAGCACTTGTTATATTGCCATCATACTTTCTCATAGGCACCATCATCAGATATCCAAGATAGAAATAGAAACACATAATTACCTCCATGTAACATTCTCGAAACTTGTCCAGAGACAAAGCAGCGTCCTTGAGCCGAGGTGCAGCCCAACCTCCCTCACCTGCAAAACAGAATGTGATCATCAACTGAACCAATTTGAGAGAATATGCTTCCAGTGTCAAAAAGACTTATTCACCCACATACGGCAAAGGCTGCAGCCAAGTCAGCAGCAATGCAATAATACTCTTGAAAACACGGACATCAGCTAGAAATCAATTTTCTGCTTACGTATAAGACTTCCTTTCAATGAATATCTAATTAGTATTTTTATTAGATACTAAAACCATGCAATGACCATGAACACCCAAAACAGATCTACTTGAGTTCTATATGTGCAAAAGCATATCAGTAAGCAACTGGAGTTAGAACCCAGGGTTGAAGTTATAAACAAGAATCTGAAACCAAGGCACGTGCAGTATAGAAGGGAGGACATGCCAAGATTAGATCAAATAAGCTTTTATCCTGTTGCTTACTCTAATTAACCATTGTGCATTTCTCTCTTAAGCAGAACCAAAAACATCTAAAATTTTAGGATCCACCACTATTGATTATCAGAAACTTTATTTGCCATGCAATTTACAAGACACAACATATGAGTCCGCTTGTTAACAGCATAATTGACTGACATATAAGTCAGCTATGTGAACAGCATAATTGACATACAAAAGCATGAGTTGCAGCAAGCTTATACAATTTGGTGAAACTTTTTGTCTCCTTCATTGTCCTTATGAGTACCTTGCATGGTGAATCAGTACTTTTCTGTAGGAAGGTCTTTTTTATCAGTTTCTAACTGCATCTAACTTATTCTATCTTCCAGGTATTGGTACATAATCTTTCTATATCAGGAAGAGATGCACTTCATGCAGCTACAACTTTTTCCTAAATTTCATTCACCAAATGGTGAAAAAGACGAGTCGTTAGCATTACAAAAGTATGTAGAGTACCTATGAATTCCATAACCAGAACATGAAGTCTCAAGAGAATCGGAGTGGGGCACCTTATTCCTGCTGCCTTTAGCCTGTAGTTTACCATGATCATGTTCTATCAATTCTTCAAAAGAATAATTGGTTAAGTAAATATACCAATGCATGAAATGAAGGACTTCTTCCAAGCAATATCTGGTTAAGTAGATATAACAAATGCAAGAGGCTTAATGATATCAAATTCATTATAGACTTGGCTCCATGCCTTTGGGAAAAAACCATCATTAATAGCAAACATAATGGAGATTGAAATTAAGAAAAAAAAAAAAGATTTTCAAGATAAATGGCACATGATACCAAGAGATAATAACTATTCTGAACTACATAATCCACAAAATATAAATCAATCACCGGAATTGACTAGCTAATAGATTCACAATGCACTTTGCATTAGCCACGATAGCCCTTCTCTTTTGATGCAATACCATAACTCCAGTGTTTCTTCACTTCAACAAAGGTTTAAAAGTTGAAAACGTGATTTCATCAAGATAAAGTGGGAACATGTGGAAACATTAGCTTCTCTTTGGATTGCTGAACTGTTAAAAGATTATGAATTGGTCTTAATCAACTTGATTTTATTGTTGGGGAAGAGAGAATCTTTGCATTCCAGAACAGTCCGCCACGTTCAAAAGCAGACAGTGCCGGAATATATGACACTTAACTTGCACTAGCTGGTGCATAAAATCCATCTTGTAGCCCAAACAAACTTATTACAAGGAGGAGCATTCAAAGCCAAAATTCTCTACCTTCTGTGGATAGTATGCAAAGAAAGAAATCTCAAAGATTTTTCACCATAACCTATATGGCATATGGGCACTGGTTAATCAGGACAAAAGATTTTCAACCAGATTAAGAAAAATAATAGCTGGAATAATTTGGACTAAAAGGGAACTTATTAAGTGGATTCCTACAAGGACATTCTCTGAAATATAAATTATATAATTTTGCGTATCAGTAGTAACTACCATCAGCCTAATGCGGTTTCTCAAATTTCATCCATCAGCTGTTGGTACACAGTGAATCTTCCATCTGATGCAATAAAGTGCTACTCAAAGAGTGACAAGGTCCAGGGGTAGATGGAGGAGGTCTGGGGACAACCAAAAAAAAGAAAAAAGAAAAAGAAATAGCAGAGCAAATAAATTCCTCTAAACAAAAGGCCAAAACAAATGGGGGAAGAAAACGTTTAGGTTCATTGACGAAAAGAAGAAGATGGGAGAACAAATAAAGATCTAGCAATCACTATAATCTGCCCTAAAAAATCTAAGCTAAATCAAATGGCATGACACACTGTAATGAGCTGCGGAGCCCAGAGATTATCATGTTAAGCAACTGCAAGTAATGAAAGCAAGAAAAAACTTCTATTGACATGCACATCACATGAAAAGAAAAGATGCATAGATGCTTAACGTTAACGACATGTAACATAAAAATAATACAACAAATTGGAATTACCTAAGTCCATCAATGTAAAAACAACTATCCATTGTGAAGGCTGACAAACTACATTCATATCAAATCCTAAATCTTCAAAGCACTCAAATAAAACATATATCACTTCAGCCACTAAATTATCCAACTTCATTTAAAAACTAGGAAGACAAATAGAAGGGTCAAAACATTTAATACCTCATAAGATTCCTCATTTCTTTCTCAGCCCAAGTCTTGACCATTTTTCTGGGATTGTGCTTGCAATATCCGTATCTGAAACGATAGTCACCTTGTACATACCGATCTCTATCCCTGTCATTCAGAATAGCACACTGCAAGATTAGCATGTCATAGATTTGTAAGGGACAGGAGAAATTACCAAAGAAATGTGATTTGTCAGAATTCAAAAGTAGAAAGAAGAAGAAAACCATATTTGATAAATAACTAGACTTCCAAAAATCCAAAAGAACAAAAAGCACAATAATAAGATCTTATTTATAGGAACACAGCAAGAGAATCTTTAATCCCATTTCAATTATACCAGAATTAAGGTATGTTCCTCCCCTTCACATAAAAAATTCATCATAAATTCAGTTGCTTTCATTTATGTCAGAATATTGCAACTATCTCACAGAATTGCAAAGACTTGTGTATCAATGCATGTATTATTAGCATGATAGAGACACTGCACAAGGAAAGCCAAGTAACATTTGCTAGAAACAAATTAATCTTGCCCACAAACCTGCCCAATTTTAATTTGATAAGAATTTCTAATAACTTAACAAATTATATGAACTTATACATCAGTTAAACAGAAACAAGGTTCACCATGCATACTTAAATACAAGAACTGAAGTTTTGTAGACTTTGATTGCAAGTTCTTGACCATCAGATTTTGTAGCATGATAAACATTGGCCTGTAGGGATAGAAAAGGAAAAGAAGATATGTCAACACAAGACCACAACCAGAAACGAAAATTTCT
>NW_020863641.1:0-101804 GCF_003713205.1 Coffea eugenioides
AATGCAAGAAACTATACCAGAATCACAAAAACAGATTCACAAAACGTATTCTAGCGGAAACATCATAACTCAGGCTTTCCAAGTCCAAATCCAGAAATTCCAAAACCAGCTGAAAGCTAAGAAACAGGGATAAATTTCATAAGAAGGCCTCAACAACCAATTCGGAAGCAATTCCAGCCAAAACAACCAATTACCGGCGCAGTTCTCAAGTTCGGATAAAACCAGAACAGCAATAGTAATTTCGACTTTTCTCACTCTACGCTACTCCGATTGACCTGAAATTTTGTAGGCTGCTCTAAAATGTCATTCCTACAACTTTCATGTTTTAAGTAAAGGCCAATTTGGCCTCTATCTAGGACCTAAAAATTCGGACAGAATGTTCATCACAAAACCCTCACTTTTCAATTTTTGGTCCAAAACAGAAATTGGTTGCAATTAATCACTTTTTCCACCTCATAGAGTCCTTAAACATCATTTCCAATCATCATACATGACCCCATAATCATATCCATATGAAAACAGAAAAATCCCCAATAATTATAAAACTTCATCAATTCAACCAAAACTCAAGAAATAATCCATAAAACCATCTCTTTAGCCATCACAAGTCTCTAATTTAGAATAATCAAGAACAAAGAAAGGATGGCTTGACATGATACCTTCAAATATCAAGAAAGGTGATGACTTAGGGATTTTTCTTCCAAAACAACTCCACCAAGAGCTTCAATCTTCCTTAGCTAGCAAGTTTTATGGAGTGATTTGCAATTTAATCGGTTGGAACTCAAGATTTGGACAAGAAATTGAAGTGCAAGATGATGGATTTTCTCTCTCTTTTCTCTCAAAATTTTGTCCAAGACAAGCTAAAATGGAGAGAAATTGGGTCCAAATTGGTTTTAGTAAAGTTAGAAAAGTCTTGGTCAAAAGTCAAGGTCCAATGGTTTTGTGACAAATGGTCCTTTAGGGTTTTAATCTTATCTTTTTGTCTCTCCAATACAAATATCTTAACACATTGTAAAATAATATCACTTAATACAAAATTCCAACAAGTTATCAAAAATATAATGCATTTACCGCACTTGCGGTCCCACGTCCAAAATACGCTTTTAATTTCTCAAAAACTAACCGATACTAGAAAAATCATTTTAAAACTATCTTTGCTCATAAACTTTATCTGGGGAATTTTTCTAATCAAGAAAATGTAGAAAAGGCGGGCGTTTAAAAAATAAACCCTAGAAAATTAGAAAATTTTCGGGTTCTCACACTCATACTTTTCGGGGTGTCACAATCTCCCCTCCTTAAAAGAATGTCGTCCTCGACATTCCATCTTGTACCAATCAAGTCAAGACATCCCGCAAAAAATCTCTCAAGAGTCAAATCAATCCCACAGTCCGGCATCCTAAACTTCAAGCCTAGGATACACTACAGAGATCTGAAGCCTAAGCTCTGATACCAACTGTGACGACCCCACCTCCCCCTAAGGCGAACCAGAGGGTTCGGCGGGTCGCCTGCCCGGCTCTCGCCGGGACTCAGTCGTTCACTACGGTCCTCAAATAAATTGCAAGATAAATCTCAAATTTACATCCATGGTCCACAAATATACATCCAAGTCTCCAATAATTACATGTCATAAATGCAGCGGAAACAAATTTCCAACTATACATCAAATGATTCCAAAACTATACGGTACAAGATATAAGCCATCCAGTCACGTGAATAAGTACTACAAGTCCTTCCTTCGCCACGAGCCCTGTGGAGGGGAATAAAATATTTTTGGGGTGAGCTAGAAGCTCAGCGAGTAACCAGTAAAATCAGTAATCAAATCGGTTTAACAATATTTCTTTTCAATGATGTCATAAATCAAATGATAAGTCCAGAAACGATTACAGCATTTACAAAACATTAAACATGGAGTATCAATAATTCAAGAAACATGTACAATGGAAAGCGATAGTAACAGTCATGAAAAGGATACGTTCATTTTTTTTTATAAATAATCCCTCGTTCATCTTTTTATTCCTTCATCTTTTTATTTTTTTTCCGGACGTTGGCCGGTCTCCACCCATCCGGACGTAGCCGGACTACAAGGTAATACTCGAGTATACCAAATTCACCCAGGGTCACCATATCGCCCGACCGAGTCCGCTTCTGGCTCGAGTCGATCGGTAACGAAGGGCAGGGCCCAATTCAGCCAAACGGCTTACATTCATGCGCAACTAACATTTAATCATTAATCATTGAAAATTTCATATTTATTGAGGTCGAGTGCAATAAAGTACACACTCGCCTAGAAAACTCATTTTAACAATCATTGAAAGCACTTAACGCATTATCAATCAATAATAACAACCCAATAAATCAAGGAATACAGCCAACAAGGAACACTCATATGCAAGCACGCATGATATGCAAGAAAACAGTTCAAAAGTAACTTTGGAAACAGTTTAAAGGTAAATAATGTAAGAAAACGGTTCAAAAGTAACTTTGGAAACAATTCAAAAGTAAATAATGCAGGAAACGATTCATAAATAACTTTAGAAATAGTTTGAGGTCACTCACCTCAATGGCTCAGAAATCATCCATCATATAACATTGCCTTGCTCAAACCCAAGTCTTAGATCACAAACTCAATGCAATCAAGTCCTTTCAAAGTTCGGACAGCACTTCCCCTGAATTTGCTTACTTTTCCAGCCATCATGGCTTCATTATATCCTCAGCCAGTCCCAAAGGTACACACACAACAACAAGTTCATCCAATACCCATTCAGCAAGCTCCAAGTAGTACTAGTACCAGTCAAGCTAGGGAAAAGTCCGGAAATGAAAGTTAAACTCAAAACCAGAAAAACAGTTTTGACGTCATTTTGCGGTAATGGTACCAAAGGCGCTACGATTGTCGGATGAAGGTACAAGCTACACCGTTACGAAGCTAAGAGATAGGGCTACAATATTGAAGAAGGTCACTCAACCCAGTTTCGAGTGTAACCAGGTCAAAAATGCAAGAAACTATACCAGAATCACAAAAATAGATTCACAAAACGTATTCTAGCGGAAACATCATAACTCAGGCTTTCCAAGTCCCAAATCCAGAAATTCCAAAAACCAGCTGAAAGCTAAGAAACAGGGCTAAATTTCATAAGAGGCCTCCAACAACCATTCGAAGCAATCCAGCCAAAACACCAATTACAAGGCGCAGTTCTCAAGTTCGGGTTAAAACCAAGAACAGCAATAGTAATTCGACTTTTCTCACTGCTACGCTACTCTCCGATTGACCTGAAATTTTGTAGGCTCCTCTAAAATGTCATTCCTACAACTTTCATGTTTTAAGTAAAGGCCAATTCGGCCTCTATCTAGGACCTAAAAATTCGGACAGAATGTTCATCACAAAACCCTCACTTTTCAATTTTTGGTCCAAAACAGAAATTGGTTGCAAGTAATCACTTTTTCCACCTCATAGAGTCCTTAAACATCATTTCCAATCATCATACATGACCCCATAATCATATCCATATGAAAACAGAAAAATCGCCAATAATTATAAAACTTCATCAATTCAACCAAAACTCAAGAAATAATCCATAAAACCATCTCTTTAGCCATCACAAGTCTCTAATTTAGCATAATCAAGAACAAAGAAAGGATGGCTAGACATGATACCTTCAAATATCAAGAAAGGTGATGACTTAGGGATTTTTCTTCCAAAACAACTCCACCAAGAGCTTCAATCTTCCTTAGCTAGCAAGTTTTATGGAGTGATTTGCAATTTAATCGGTTGGAACTCAAGATTTGGATAAGAAATTGAAGTGCAAGATGATGGATTTTTTCTCTCTTTTTCTCTCAAAATTTCGTCCAAGACAAGCTAAATTGGAGAGAAATTGGGTCCAAATTGGTTTTAGTAAAGTTAGAAAAGTCTTGGTCAAAAGTCAAGGTCCAATGGTTTTGTGACAAATGGTCCTTTAGGGTTTTAATCTTATTTTTTTGTCTCTCCAATACAAATATCTTAACACATGGTAAAATAATATCACTTAATACAAAATTCCAACAAATTGTCAAAAATATAATGCATTTACCGCACTTGCGGGTCCCACGTCCAAAATACGCTTTTAATTTCTCAAAAACTAACCGATACTAGAAAAATCATTTTAAAACTATTTTTGCTCATAAACTTTATCTGGGGAATTTTTCTAATCAAGAAAATGTAGAAAAGGGCGGGCGTTAAAAAATAAACCCTAGAAAATATAGAAATTTCGGTTCTACACTCACATACTTTCGGGGGCGTTCACAATCTCGCCCTCCTTAAAAGCATGTCGTCCTCGCATTCCATCTTGTCACAATCAAGTCAAGACATCCCGCAAAAAATCTCTCAAGAGTCAAATCAATCCCACAGTCCGGCATCCTAAACTTCAAGCCTAGGATACACTACAGAGATCTGAAGCCTAAGCTCTGATACCAACTGTGACGACCCCACCTCCCCCTAAGGCGAACCAGAGGGTTCGGCGGGTCGCCTGCCCGGCTCTCGTCGGGACTCAGTCGTTCACTACGGTCCTCAAATAAATTGCAAGATAAATCTCAAATTTACATCCATGGTCCACAAATATACATCCAAGTCTCCAATAATTACATGTCATAAATGCAGCGGAAACAAATTCCCAACTATACATCAAATGATTCCAAAACTATACGGTACAAGATATAAGCCATCCAGTCACGTGAATAAGTACTACAAGTCCTTCCTTCGCCACGAGCCCTGTGGAGGGGAATAAAATATTTTTGGGGTGAGCTAGAAGCTCAGCGAGTAACCAGTAAAATCAGTAATCAAATCGGTTTAACAATATTTCTTTTCAATGATGTCATAAATCAAATGATAAATCCAGAAACGATTAAAGCATTTACAAAACATTAAACATGGAGTATCAATAATTCAAGAAACATGTACAATGGAAAGCGATAGTAACAGTCATGAAAAGGATACGTTCATTTTTTTTTATAAATAATCCCTCGTTCATCTTTTTATTCCTTCATCTTTTTATTTTTTTTCCGGACGTTGGCCGGTCTCCACCCATCCGGACGTAGCCGGACTACAAGGTAATACTCGAGTATACCAAATTCACCCAGGGTCACCATATCGCCCGACCGAGTCCGCTTCTGGCTCGAGTCGATCGGTAACGAAGGGCAGGGCCCAATTCAGCCAAACGGCTTACATTCATGCGCAACTAACATTTAATCATTAATCATTGAAAATTTCATATTTATTGAGGTCGAGTGCGATAAAGTACACACTCGCCTAGAAAACTCATTTTAACAATCATTGAAAGCACTTAACACATTATCAATCAATAATAACAAGCCAATAAATCAAGAAATACAGCCAACAAGGAACACTCATATGCAAGCACGCATGATATGCAAGAAAACAGTTCAAAAGTAACTTTGGAAACAGTTTAAAGGTAAATAATGTAAGAAAACGGTTCAAAAGTAACTTTGGAAACAATTCAAAAGTAAATAATGCAGGAAACGATTCATAAATAACTTTAGAAATAGTTTGAGGTCACTCACCTCAATGGCTCAGAAATCATCCATCATATAACATTGCCTTGCTCAAACCCAAGTCTTAGATCACAAACTCAATGCAATCAAGTCCTTTCAAAGTTCGGACAGCACTTCCCCTGAATTTGCTTACTTTTCCAGCCATCATGGCTTCATTATATCCTCAGCCAGTCCCAAAGGTACACACACAACAACAAGTTCATCCAATAGCCATTCAGAAAGCTCCAAGTAGTACTAGTACCAGTCAAGCTTGGGAAAAGTCCGGAAATGAAAGTTAAACTCAAAACCAGAAAAACGGTTTTGACGTCATTTTGCGGTAATGGTACCAAAGGCGCTACGATTGTCGGATGAAGGTACAAGCTACACCGTTACGAAGCTAAGAGATAGGGCTACAATATTGAAGAAGGTCACTCAACCCAGTTTCGAGTGTAACCAGGTCAAAAATGCAAGAAACTATACCAGAATCACAAAAACAGATTCACAAAACGTATTCTAGCGGAAACATCATAACTCAGGCTTTCCAAGTCCAAATCCAGAAATTCCAAAACCAGCTGAAAGCTAAGAAACAGGGCTAAATTTCATAAGAAGGCCTCAACAACCAATTCGGAAGCAATTCCAGCCAAAACAACCAATTACCGGCGCAGTTCTCAAGTTCGGGTAAAACCAGAACAACAATAGTAATTTCGACTTTTCTCACTCTACGCTACTCCGATTGACCTGAAATTTTGTAGGCTCCTCTAAAATGTCATTCCTACAACTTTCATGTTTTAAGTAAAGGCCAATTCGGCCTATATCTAGGACCTAAAAATTCGGACAGAATGTTCATCACAAAACCCTCACTTTTCAATTTTTGGTCCAAAACAGAAATTGGTTGCAATTAATCACTTTTTCCACCTCATAGAGTCCTTAAACATCATTTCCAATCATCATACATGACCCCATAATCATATCCATATGAAAAAGAAAAATTCCCCCAATAATATAAAACTTCATCCATCAAACCAAACTCAAGCAATAATCCATAAAACCATCCTTTAGCCATCACAAGTCTCTAATTTTAGCAATAATAAGACACAAAGAAAGGATGGCTAGACAATGATACCTTCAAAATATCAAGAAAGGTGATGACTTAGGGATTTTCTTCCAAACAACTCCACCAAGAGCTTCAATCTTCCTTAGCTAGCAAGTTTTATGGAGTGATTTGCAATTTAATCGGTTGGGAACCAAGATTGGATAAGAAATTGAAGTGCAAGATGATGGATTTTTCTCTCTTTTTCTCTCAAAATTTCGTCCAAAGAAAGCTAAATTGGATGAGAAATTGGGTCCAAATTGGTTTTTTAGTAAGTTAGAAAAAGTCTTGGTCAAAAGTCAAGGTCAATGGTTTTGTGACAATGGCCTTTAGTTTAATCTTATTTTTTTGTCTGCTCAACAAATATCTTAACATCATTTGTAAAATAATATCACTTAATACAAACTTCCAACAAGTTTGTCAAAAAATATAATGCATTTTACCGACTGCGGTGCCCGAGTCCAAAATATCCTTTTAATTTCTCAAAACTAACCGCATACTAGAAAAATCATTTAAAAAGCTATTTTGCTCTAAACTTTATCCTGGGGAATTTTCTAATTTCAAGAAAATGTTAGAAAAGGCGGGCGTTAAAAAAGTAAACGCTAGAAAATTAGAAAATTTTCGGGTTCTCACACTCATACTTTTCGGGGCGTCACAATCTCCCCTCCTTAAAAGAATGTCGTCCTCGACATTCCATCTTGTACCAATCAAGTCAAGACATCCCGCAAAAAATCTCTCAAGAGTCAAATCAATCCCACAGTCCGGCATCCTAAACTTCAAGCCTAGGATACACTACAGACATCTGAAGCCTAAGCTCTGATACCAACTGTGACGACCCCACCTCCCCCTAAGGCGAACCAGAGGGTTCGGCGGGTCGCCTGCCCGGCTCTCGCCGGGACTCAGTCGTTCACTACGGTCCTCAAATAAATTGCAAGATAAATCTCAAATTTACATCCATGGTCCACAAATATACATCGAAGTCTCCAATAATTACATGTCATAAATGCAGCGGAAACAAATTCCCAACTATACATCACATGATTCCAAAACTATACGGTACAAGATATAAGCCATCCAGTCACGTGAATAAGTACTACAAGTCCTTCCTTCGCCACGAGCGCTGTGGAGGGGAATAAAATATTTTTGGGGTGAGCTAGAAGCTCAGCGAGTAACCAGTAAAATCAGTAATCAAATCGGTTTAACAATATTTCTTTTCAATGATGTCATAAATCAAATGATAAGTCCAGAAACGATTACAGCATTTACAAAACATTAAACATGGAGTATCAATAATTCAAGAAACATGTACAATGGAAAGCGATAGTAACCGTCATGAAAAGGATACGTTCATTTTTTTTTATAAATAATCCCTCGTTCATCTTTTTATTCCTTCATCTTTTTATTTTTTTTCCGGACGTTGGCCGGTCTCCACCCATCCGGACGTAGCCGGACTACAAGGTAATACTCGAGTATACCAAATTCACTCAGGGTCACCATATCGCCCGACCGAGTCCGCTTCTGGCTCGAGTCGATCGGTAACGAAGGGCAGGGCCCAATTCAACCAAACGGCTTACATTCATGCGCAACTAACATTTAATCATTAATCATTGAAAATTTCATATTTATTGAGGTCGAGTGCGATAAAGTACACACTCGCCTAGAAAACTCATTTTAACAATCATTGAAAGCACTTAACACATTATCAATCAATAATAACAACCCAATAAATCAAGGAATACAGCCAACAAGGAACACTCATATGCAAGCACGCATGATATGCAAGAAAACAGTTCAAAAGTAACTTTGGAAACAGTTTAAAGGTAAATAATGTAAGAAAACGGTTCAAAAGTAACTTTGGAAACAATTCAAAAGTAAATAATGCAGGAAAGGATTCATAAATAACTTTAGAAATAGTTTGAGGTCATTCACCTCAATGACTCAGAAATCATCCATCATATAACATTGCCTTGCTCAAACCCAAGTCTTAGATCACAAACTCAATGCAATCAAGTCCTTTCAAAGTTCGGACAGCACTTCCCCTGAATTTGCTTACTTTTCCAGCCATCATGGCTTCATTATATCCTCAGCCAGTCCCCAAAGGTACACACACAACAACAAGTTGATCCAATAGCCATTCAGCAAGCTCCAAGTAGTACTAGTACCAGTCAAGCTAGGGAAAAGTCCGGAAATGAAAGTTAAACTCAAAACCAGAAAAACAGTTTTGACGTCATTGTGCGGTAATGGTACCAAAGGCGCTACGATTGTCGGATGAAGGTACAAGATACACCGTTTCGAAGCTAAGAGATAGGGCTACAATATTGAAGAAGGTCACTCAACCCAGTTTCGAGTGTAACCAGGTCAAAAATGCAAGAAACTATACCAGAATCACAAAAACAGATTCACAAAACGTATTCTAGCGGAAACATCATAACTCAGGCTTTCCAAGTCCAAATCCAGAAATTCCAAAACCAGCTGAAAGCTAAGAAACAGGGCTAAATTTCACAAGAAGGCCTCAACAACCAATTCGGAAGCAATTCCAGCCAAAACAACCAATTACCGGCGCAGTTCTCAAGTTCGGGTAAAACCAGAACAGCAATAGTAATTTCGACTTTTCTCACTC
Organism: Coffea eugenioides; assembly: GCF_003713205.1. Taxonomy (NCBI): domain Eukaryota; kingdom Viridiplantae; phylum Streptophyta; class Magnoliopsida; order Gentianales; family Rubiaceae; genus Coffea; species Coffea eugenioides. Next base: position 9,231 of record NW_020863641.1, read on the forward strand.
TACGCTACTCCGATTGACCTGAAATTTTGTAGGCTCCTCTAAAATTTCATTCCTACAACTTTCATGTTTTAAGTAAAGGCCAATTCGGCCTCTATCTAGGACCTAAAAATTCGGACAGAATGTTCATCACAAAACCCTCACTTTTCAATTTTTGGTCCAAAACAGAAATTGGTTGCAATTAATCACTTTTTCCACCTCATAGAGTCCTTAAACATCATTTCCAATCATCATACATGACCCCATAATCATATCCATATGAAAACAGAAAAATCCCAAATAATTATAAAACTTCATCAATTCAACCAAAACTCAAGAAATAATCCATAAAACCATCTCTTTAGCCATCACAAGTCTCTAATTTAGCATAATCAAGAACAAAGAAAGGATGGCTAGACATGATACCTTCAAATATCAAGAAAGGTGATGACTTAGGGATTTTTCTTCCAAAACAACTCCACCAAGAGCTTCAATCTTTCTTAGCTAGCAAGTTTTATGGAGTGATTTGCAATTTAATCGGTTGGAACTCAAGATTTGGACAAGAAATTGAAGTGCAAGATGATGGATTTTCTCTCTCTTTTTCTCTCAAAATTTCGTCCAAGACAAGCTAAAATGGAGAGAAATTGGGTCCAAATTGGTTTTAGTAAAGTTAGAAAAGTCTTGGTCAAAAGTCAAGGTCCAATGGTTTTGTGACAAATGGTCCTTTAGGGTTTTAATCTTATTTTTTTGTCTCTCCAATACAAATATCTTAACACATGGTAAAATAATATCACTTAATACAAAATTCCAACAAATTGTCAAAAATATAATGCATTTACCGCACTTGCGGGTCCCACGTCCAAAATACGCTTTTAATTTCTCAAAAACTAACCGATACTAGAAAAATCATTTTAAAACTATTTTTGCTCATAAACTTTATCTGGGGAATTTTTCTAATCAAGAAAATGTAGAAAAGGCGGGCGTTTAAAAATAAACCCTAGAAAATTAGAAAATTTTCGGGTTCTCACACTCATACTTTTCAGGGCGTCACAATCTCCCCTCCTTAAAAGAATGTCGTCCTCGACATTCCATCTTGTACCAATCAAGTCAAGACATCCCGCAAAAAATCTCTCAAGAGTCAAATCAATCCCACAGTCCGGCATCCTAAACTTCAAGCCTAGGATACACTACAGACATCTGAAGCCTAAGCTCTGATACAAACTGTGACGACCCCACCTCCCCCTAAGGCGAACCAGAGGGTTCGGCGGGTCGCCTGCCCGGCTCTCGCCGGGACTCAGTCGTTCACTACGGTCCTCAAATAAATTGCAAGATAAATCTCAAATTTACATCCATGGTCCACAAATATACATCCAAGTCTCCAATAATTACATGTCATAAATGCAGCGGAAACAAATTTCCAACTATACATCAAATGATTTCAAAACTATACGGTACAAGATATAAGCCATCCAGTCACGTGAATAAGTACTACAAGTCCTTCCTTCGCCACGAGCGCTGTGGAGGGGAATAAAATATTTTTGGGGTGAGCTAGAAGCTCAGCGAGTAACCAGTAAAATCAGTAATCAAATCGGTTTAACAATATTTCTTTTCAATGATGTCATAAATCAAATGATAAGTCCAGAAACGATTACAGCATTTACAAAACATTAAACATGGAGTATCAATAATTCAAGAAACATGTACAATGGAAAGCGATAGTAACATTCATGAAAAGGATACGTTCATTTTTTTATATATAAATAATCCCTCGTTCATCTTTTTATTCCTTCATCTTTTTCTTTTTTTTCCGGACGTTGGCCGGTCTCCACCCATCCGGACGTAGCCGGACTCCACCCATCCGGACGTAGCCGGACTACAAGGTAATACTCGAGTATACCAAATTCACCCAGGGTCACCATATCGCCCGACCGAGTCCGCTTCTGGCTCGAGTCGATCGGTAACAAAGGGCAGGGCCCAATTCAGCCAAACGGCTTACATTCATGCGCAACTAACATTTAATCATTAATCATTGAAAATTTCATATTTATTGAGGTCGAGTGCGATAAAGTACACACTCGCCTAGAAAACTCATTTTAACAATCATTGAAAGCACTTAACACATTATCAATCAATAATAACAAGCCAATAAATCAAGGAATACAGGCCAACAAGGAAGCACTCATATGCAAGCACGCATGATATGCAAGAAAACAGTTCAAAAGTAACTTTGGAAACAGTTTAAAGGTAAATAATGTAAAGAAAAAAAGCTGGTTTTCAAAAGTAACTTTGAAACAATTCAAAAAGTAAATAAATGCAGGAAACGGATTCATAAAATAACTTTAGATAATATGTTTGAGGTCACTCACCTGCAATGACTTCAGAAATCATCCATCATATATACATTGCCTTGCTCAAACCCAAGTCTTAGATCACAAACTCATGCCAAATCAGTCCTTTCAAGTTCGGACAGGCACTTCCCTGAATTGCTTACTTTTTCCAGCCATCATGGCTTCATTATATCGCCTTCAGCCTAGTCCGCGCGGGCAAGGTACACACAACAACACAAGGTTGATGCCAATAGCGCATTCAGCAAGCTCAAGTTAGTACTAGTACGCAGTCAAGGCTAGGGTAAAAGTCCGGAAATGAAAGTTAAATTCAAAAACCAGAAAAACAGTTTTGACGTCATTGTGCGGTAATGGTACCAAAGGCGCTACGATTGTCGGATGAAGGTACAAGATACACCGTTTCGAAGCTAAGAGATAGGGCTACAATATTGAACAAGGTCACTCAACCCAGTTTCGAGTGTAACCAGGTCAAAAATTCAAGAAACTATACCAGAATCACAAAAACAGATTCACAAAACGTATTCTAGCGGAAACATCATAACTCAGGCTTTCCAAGTCCAAATCCAGAAATTCCAAAACCAGCTGAAAGCTAAGAAATAGGGCTAAATTTCACAAGAAGGCCTCAACAACCAATTCGGAAGCAATTCCAGCCAAAACAACCAATTACCGGCGCAGTTCTCAAGTTCGGGTAAAACCAGAACAGCAATAGTAATTTCGACTTTTCTCACTCTACGCTACTCCGATTGACCTGAAATTTTGTAGGCTCCTCTAAAATGTCATTCCTACAACTTTCATGTTTTAAGTAAAGGCCAATTCGGCCTCTATCTAGGACCTAAAAATTCGGACAGAATGTTCATCACAAAACCCTCACTTTTCAATTTTTGGTCCAAAACAGAAATTGGTTGCAATTAATCACTTTTTCCACCTCATAGAGTCCTTAAACATCATTTCCAATCATCATACATGACCCCATAATCATATCCATATGAAAACAGAAAAATCTCCAATAATTATAAAACTTCATCAATTCAACCAAAACTCAAGAAATAATCCATAAAACCATCTCTTTAGCCATCACAAGTCTCTAATTTAGCATAATCAAGAACAAAGAAAGGATGGCTAGACATGATACCTTCAAATATCAAGAAAGGTGATGACTTAGGGATTTTTCTTCCAAAACAACTCCACCAAGAGCTTCAATCTTTCTTAGCTAGCAAGTTTTATGGAGTGATTTGCAATTTAATCGGTTGGAACTCAAGATTTGGACAAGAAATTGAAGTGCAAGATGATGGATTTTCTCTCTCTTTTTCTCTCAAAATTTCGTCCAAGACAAGCTAAAATGGAGAGAAATTGGGTCCAAATTGGTTTTAGTAAAGTTAGAAAAGTCTTGGTCAAAAGTCAAGGTCCAATGGTTTTGTGACAAATGGTCCTTTAGGGTTTTAATCTTATTTTTTTGTCTCTCCAATACAAATATCTTAACACATGGTAAAATAATATCACTTAATACAAAATTCCAACAAATTGTCAAAAATATAATGCATTTACCGCACTTGCGGGTCCCACGTCCAAAATACGCTTTTAATTTCTCAAAAACTAACCGATACTAGAAAAATCATTTTAAAACTATTTTTGCTCATAAACTTTATCTGGGGAATTTTTCTAATCAAGAAAATGTAGAAAAGGCGGGCGTTTAAAAAATAAACCCTAGAAAAGTAGAAAATTTCCGGGTTCTCACACTTATACTTTTCAGGGCGTCACAATCTCACCCTCCTTAAAAGAATGTCGTCCTCGGACATTCCATCTTGTACCAATCAAGTTCAAGACTCCCGCAAAAAAAATCTCTCAGAGTCAAATCAAATCCGCACAGTCCGGCATGCTAAACTTTCAAGCCTAGGATACACTACAGAGATCTGAAGGCGCTAAGCTCTGATACCAACTGTGAGACCCCACCTCCCTAAAGGCGAACCAGAGGGTTTCGGCCGGGTCCGGCCTGCCCGGGCGTCTCGGCCGGGACTTCAGTCGTTCACATACGGATCCCTCAATAAATTGCAAGATAAAATCTTCAAATTTATACATCTCATGGTCCACAATTATACATCCAAGTCTTCCAATAATTACAATGTCATAAATGCAGCGGAAACTAAATTCCCAACTATACATCAAATGATTCCAAAAACTATACGGTACAAGATATAAGCCATCCAGTCACGGGGTGAATAAGTACTACAAGTCCTTTCCTTCGCCACGAGCCGCTGTGGAGGGGAATAAAATATTTTTGGGGTTGAAGCTAGAAGCTCATTTCGAAGTAACCCAGTAATAATCAGTAATCAAATCGGTTTAACAATATTTTCTTTTCAATGAATGTCATAAATCAAATGATAAGGTCCAGAAACGATACAGGCATTTAACAAAACATTAAACATGGAGTATCAATAATTCAAGAAAACATGGTACAATTTGAAAAGCGATAGTAACATTCATGAAAGGATAACGTTCAATTTTTTTTATATATAAATTAATCCCTCGTTATTCTTTTTATTCGCTTCATCTTTTATTTTTTTTCGCAGGACGTTGGCCGGTCTCACCCATATCCGGAGCGTAGCCGGACTCCACCCATCCGGACGTAGCCCGGACTACAAGGTAATACCGAGTATACAAATTCACCCAGGCGTCACCATATCGCCCGAGCCGAGTCGCGCTTCTGGTACGAGTCGATCGTAACGCAGGGCAGGGCCCAATTCAGCCAAACGGCTTACATTCATGCGCAACTAACATTTAATCATTAATCATTGAAAATTTCATATTTATTGAGGTCGAGTGCGATAAAGTACACACTCGCCTAGAAAACTCATTTTAACAATCATTGAAAGCACTTAACACATTATCAATCAATAATAACAAGCCAATAAATCAAGAAATACAGCCAACAAGGAACACTCATATGCAAGCACGCATGATATGCAAGAAAACAGTTCAAAAGTAACTTTGGAAACAGTTTAAAGGTAAATAATGTAAGAAAACGGTTCAAAAGTAACTTTGGAAACAATTCAAAAGTAAATAATGCAGGAAACGATTCATAAATAACTTTTAGAAATAGTTTGAGGTCACTCACCTCAATGACTCAGAAATCATCCATCATATAACATTGCCTTGCTCAAACCCAAGTCTTAGATCACAAACTCAATGCAATCAAGTCCTTTCAAAGTTCGGACAGCACTTCCCCTGAATTTGCTTACTTTTCCAGCCATCATGGCTTCATTATATCCTCAGCCAGTCCCAAAGGTACACACACAACAACAAGTTCATCCAATACCCATTCAGCAAGCTCCAAGTAGTACTAGTACCAGTCAAGCTAGGGAAAAGTCCGGAAATGAAAGTTAAACTCAAAACCAGAAAAACAGTTTTGACGTCATTTTGCGGTAATGGTACCAAAGGCGCTACGATTGTCGGATGAAGGTACAAGCTACACCGTTACGAAGCTAAGAGATAGGGCTACAATATTGAAGAAGGTCACTCAACCCAGTTTCGAGTGTAACCAGGTCAAAAATGCAAGAAACTATACCAGAATCACAAAAACAGATTCACAAAACGTATTCTAGCGGAAACATCATAACTCAGGCTTTCCAAGTCCAAATCCAGAAATTCCAAAACCAGATGAAAGCTAAGAGACAGGGCTAAATTTCATAAGAAGGCCTCAACAACCAATTCGGAAGCAATTCCAGCCAAAACAACCAATTACAGGCGCAGTTCTCAAGTTCGGGTAAAACCAGAACAGCAATAGTAATTTCGACTTTTCTCACTCTACGCTACTCCGATTGACCTGAAATTTTGTAGGCTCCTCTAAAATGTCATTCCTACAACTTTCATGTTTTAAGTAAATGCCAATTCGGCCTCTATCTAGGACCTAAAAATTCGGACAGAAGTTATCACAAAACCCTGCCACTTTTCAATTTTTGGTCAAAAAAGAAAATTGGTTGCAATTAATCACTTTTTCCACCTCAAATAGAGTCCTTAAACATCATTTCCCAATCATCCATACATGACCCCATAATCATATCCATCATGAAAACAGAAAAATCGCCCAATAATTATAAAAAGCTTCATCAATTCAACCAAAACGTCAAGAATAATCCATAAAACATCTCTTAGCGCATCACAAGTCCTCTAAATTTAGCATAAATCAAAGAAACAAAGAAAGGATGGCTAGACATGATCACTTCAATATCAAGAAAGGTGATGACTTAGGGATTTTTCTTCCAAAACAACTCCACCAAGAGCTTCAATCTTTCTTAGCTAGCAAGTTTTATGGAGTGATTTGCAATTTAATCGGTTGGAACTCAAGATTTGGACAAGAAATTGAAGTGCAAGATGATGGATTTTCTCTCTCTTTTTCTCTCAAAATTTCGTCCAAGACAAGCTAAAATGGAGAGAAATTGGGTCCAAATTGGTTTTAGTAAAGTTAGAAAAGTCTTGGTCAAAAGTCAAGGTCCAATGGTTTTGTGACAAATGGTCCTTTAGGGTTTTAATCTTATTTTTTTGTCTCTCCAATACAAATATCTTAACACATTGTAAAATAATATCACTTAATACAAAATTCCAACAAGTTGTCAAAAATATAATGCATTTACGCACTTGCGGGTCCCACGTCCAAAATACGCTTTTAATTTCTCAAAAACTAACCGATACTAGAAAAATCATTTTAAAACTATTTTTGCTCATAAACTTTATCTGGGGAATTTTTCTAATCAAGAAAATGTAGAAAAGGCGGGCGTTTAAAAAATAAACCCTAGAAAATTAGAAAATTTTCGGTTTCTCACACTCATACTTTTCGAGGCGTCACAATCTCCCCTCCTTAAAAGAATGTCGTCCTCGACATTCCATCTTGTACCAATCAAGTCAAGACATCCCGCAAAAAATCTCTCAAGAGTCAAATCAATCCCACAGTCCGGCATCCTAAACTTCAAGCCTAGGATACACTACAGAGATCTGAAGCCCTAAGCTCTGATACGCAACTGTGACGACGCCCACCTCCCCCTAATGGCGAACCAAAGAGGGTTCGGCGGGTCGCACTGCCCGCTCTCGCCGGGACTTCAAGTCGTTTCACATACGGTCCTCAAATAAAATTGGCAAGAATAAATCTCAAATTTACATCCATGGTCCACAAAATATACATCCAAAGTCTCCAATTAATATACATGTCATAAATGCATCGGAAACAAAATGTCCGGCAACTATAGAACAGTCAAATGATTCAAACTATCAGCGGTACAAGATATAAGCGCATCCAGTCACGTGAATAGTACTACAAGATCTTCCTGCTTCGCCACGAGCGTGTGGAGGGGAATAAAATATTTTTGGGTGAGCTAGAAGCTCAGCGAGTAACGCAAGTAAAATCAGTAATCAAATCGTTTAAAATATTTCTTTTCAATGATGTCATAAATCAAATGATAAGTCCAGAAACGATTACAGCATTTACAAAACATTAAACATGGAGTATCAATAATTCAAGAAACATGTACAATGGAAAGCGATAGTAACATTCATGAAAAGGATACGTTCATTTTTTTATATATAAATAATCCCTCGTTCATCTTTTTATTCCTTCATCTTTTTATTTTTTTTCCGGACGTTGGCCGGTCTCCACCCATCCGGACGTAGCCGGACTCCACCCATCCGGACGTAGCCGGACTACAAGGTAATACTCGAGTATACCAAATTCACCCAGGGTCACCATATCGCCCGACCGAGTCCGCTTCTGGCTCGAGTCGATCGGTAACGAAGGGCAGGGCCCAATTCAGCCAAACGGCTTACATTCATGCGCAACTAACATTTAATCATTAATCATTGAAAATTTCATATTTATTGAGGTCGAGTGCGATAAAGTACACACTCGCCTAGAAAACTCATTTTAGCAATCATTGAAAGCACTTAACACATTATCAATCAATAATAACAAGCCAATAAATCAAGGAATACAGCCAACAAGGAACACTCATATGCAAGCACGCATGATATGCAAGAAAACAGTTCAAAAGTAACTTTGGAAACAGTTTAAAGGTAAATAATGTAAGAAAACGGTTCAAAAGTAACTTTGGAAACAATTCAAAAGTAAATAATGCAGGAAACGATTCATAAATAACTTTAGAAATAGTTTGAGGTCACTCACCTCAATGACTCAGAAATCATCCATCATACAACATTGTCTTTTCTCAAACCCAAGTCTTAGATCACAAACTCAATGCAATCAAGTCCTTTCAAAGTTCGGACAGCACTTCCCCTGAATTTGCTTACTTTTCCAGCCATCATGGCTTCATTATATCCTCAGCCAGTCCCCAAAGGTACACACACAACAACAAGTTCATCCAATAGCCATTCAGCAAGCTCCAAGTAGTACTAGTACCAGTCAAGCTAGGGAAAAGTCCGGAAATGAAAGTTAAACTCAAAACCAGAAAAATAGTTTTGACGTCATTTTGCGGTAATGGTACCAAAGGCGCTACGATTGTCGGATGAAGGTACAAGATACACCGTTACGAAGCTAAGAGATAGGGCTACAATATTGAAGAAGGTCACTCAACCCAGTTTCGAGTGTAACCAGGTCAAAAATGCAAGAAACTATACCAGAATCACAAAAACAGATTCACAAAACGTATTCTAGCGGAAACATCATAACTCAGGCTTTCCAAGTCCAAATCCAGAAATTCCAAAACCAGCTGAAAGCTAAGAAACAGGGATAAATTTCATAAGAAGGCCTCAACAACCAATTCGGAAGCAATTCCAGCCAAAACAACCAATTACCGGCGCAGTTCTCAAGTTCGGATAAAACCAGAACAGCAATAGTAATTTCGACTTTTCTCACTCTACGCTACTTCGATTGACCTGAAATTTTGTAGGCTCCTCTAAAATGTCATTCCTACAACTTTCATGTTTTAAGTAAAGGCCAATTCGGCCTCTATCTAGGACCTAAAAATTCGGACAGAATGTTCATCACAAAACCCTCACTTTTCAATTTTTGGTCCAAAACAGAAATTGGTTGCAATTAATCACTTTTTCCACCTCATAGAGTCCTTAAACATCATTTCCAATCATCATTCATGACCCCATAATCATATCCATATGAAAACAGAAAAATCCCCAATAATTATAAAACTTCATCAATTCAACCAAAACTCAAGAAATAATCCATAAAACCATCTCTTTAGCCATCACAAGTCTCTAATTTAGCATAATCAAGAACAAAGAAAGGATGGCTAGACATGATACCTTCAAATATCAAGAAAGGTGATGACTTAGGGATTTTTCTTCCAAAACAACTCCACCAAGAGCTTCAATCTTCCTTAGCTAGCAAGTTTTATGGGGTGATTTGTAATTTAATCGATTGGAACTCAAGATTTGGACAAGAAATTGAAGTGCAAGATGATGGATTTTCTCTCTCTTTTTCTCTCAAAATTTCGTCCAAGACAAGCTAAAATGGAGAGAAATTGGGTCCAAATTGGTTTTAGTAAAGTTAGAAAAGTCTTGGTCAAAAGTCAAGGTCCCATGGTTTTGTGACAAATGGTCCTTTAGGGTTTTAATCTTATTTTTTTGTCTCTCCAATACAAATATCTTAACACATTGTAAAATAATATCACTTAATACAAAATTCCAACAAGTTGTCAAAAATATAATGCATTTACCGCACTTGCGGGTCCCACGTCCAAAATACGCTTTTAATTTCTCAAAAACTAACCGATACTAGAAAAATCATTTTAAAACTATCTTTGCTCATAAACTTTATCTGGGGAATTTTTCTAATCAAGAAAATGTAAAAAGGCGGGCGTTTAAAAAATAAACCCTAGAAAATTAGAAAATTTTCGGGTCTCACACTCATACTTTTCGGGGGTCACAATCTCCCCTCTTAAACAAGAATGTCGTCCTCGACATTCCATCTTGTACCAAATTCAAGTCAAGACATCCCGCAAAAAATCTCTCAAAAGTCAAATCAATCCCACAGTCCGGCATCCTAAACTTCAAGCCTAGGATACACTACAGAGATCTGAAGCCTAAGCTCTGATACCAACTGTGACGACCCCACCTCCCCCTAAGGCGAACCAGAGGGTTCGGCGGGTCGCCTGCCCGGCTCTCGCCGGGACTCAGTCGTTCACTACGGTCCTCAAATAAATTGCAAGATAAATCTCAAATTTACATCCATGGTCCACAAATATACATCCAAGTCTCCAATAATTACATGTCATAAATGCAGCGGAAACAAATTTCCAACTATACATCAAATGATTTCAAAACTATACGGTACAAGATATAAGCCATCCAGTCACGTGAATAAGTACTACAAGTCCTTCCTTCGCCACGAGCGCTGTGGAGGGGAATAAAATATTTTTGGGGTGAGCTAGAAGCTCAGCGAGTAACCAGTAAAATCAGTAATCAAATCGGTTTAACAATATTTCTTTTCAATGATGTCATAAATCAAATGATATGTCCAGAAACGATTACAGCATTTACAAAATATTAAACTTGGAGTATCAATAATTCAAGAAACATGTACAATGGAAAGCGATAGTAACATTCATGAAAAGGATACGTTCATTTTTTTTTTATAAATAATCCCTCGTTCATCTTTTTATTTTTTTTCCGGACGTTGGCCGGTCTCCACCCATCCGGACGTAGCCGGACTCCACCCATCCGGACGTAGCCGGACTACAAGGTAATACTCGAGTATACCAAATTCACCCAGGGTCACCATATCGCCCGACCGAGTCCGCTTCTGGCTCGAATCGATCGGTAACGAAGGGCAGGGCCCAATTCAGCCAAACGGCTTACATTCATGCGCAACTAACATTTAATCATTAATCATTGAAAATTTCATATTTATTGAGGTCGAGTGCGATAAAGTACACACTCGCCTAGAAAACTCATTTTAACAATCATTGAAAGCACTTAACACATTATCAATCAATAATAACAAGCCAATAAATCAAGGAATAAAGCCAACAAGGAACACTCATATGCAAGCACGCATGATATGCAAGAAAACAGTTCAAAAGTAACTTTGGAAACAGTTTAAAGGTAAATAATGTAAGAAAACGGTTCAAAAGTAACTTTGGAAACAATTCAAAAGTAAATAATGCAGGAAACGATTCATAAATAACTTTAGAAATAGTTTGAGGTCACTCACCTCAATGACTCAGAAATCATCCATCATATAACATTGTCTTTTCTCAAACCCAAGTCTTAGATCACAAATTCAATGCAATCAAGTCCTTTCAAAGTTCGGACAGCACTTCCCCTGAATTTGCTTACTTTTCCAGCCATCATGGCTTCATTATATCCTCAGCCAATCCCCAAAGGTATACACACAACAACAAGTTCATCCAATAGCCATTCAGCAAGCTCCAAGTAGTACTAGTACCAGTCAAGCTAGGGAAAAGTCCGGAAATGAAAGTTAAACTCAAAACCAGAAAAACAGTTTTGACGTCATTTTGCGGTAATGGTACCAAAGGCGGTACGATTGTCGGATGAAGGTACAAGATACACCGTTTCGAAGCTAAGAGATAGGGCTACAATATTGAAGAAGGTCACTCAACCCAGTTTCGAGTGTAACCAGGTCAAAAATGCAAGAAACTATACCAGAATCACAAAAATAGATTCACAAAACGTATTCTAGCGGAAACATCATAACTCAGGCTTTCCAAGTCCAAATCCAGAAATTCTAAAACCAGCTGAAAGCTAAGAAACAGGGCTAAATTTAATAAGAAGGCCTCAACAACCAATTCGGAAGCAATTCCAGTCAAAACAACCAATTACCGGCGCAGTTCTCAAGTTCGGGTAAAACCAGAACAGCAATAGTAATTTCGACTTTTCTCACTCTACGCTACTCCGATTGACCTGAAATTTTGTAGGCTCCTCTAAAATGTCATTCCTACAACTTTCATGTTTTAAGTAAAGGCCAATTCGGCCTCTATCTAGGACCTAAAAATTCGGACAGAATGTTCATCACAAAACCCTCACTTTTCAATTTTTGGTCCAAAACAGAAATTGGTTGCAATTAATCACTTTTTCCACCTCATAGAGTCCTTAAACATCATTTCCAATCATCATACATGACCCCATAATCATATCCATATGAAAACAGAAAAATTCCCAATAATTATAAAACTTCATCAATTCAACCAAAACTCAAGAAATAATCCATAAAACCATCTCTTTAGCCATCACAAGTCTCTAATTTAGCATAATCAAGAACAAAGAAAGGATGGCCTAGACATGATACCTTCCAAATATCAAGAAAGGTTTGATGACTTAGGGATTTTTCTTTCCAAAAAACAACTCCACCAAGAGCTTCAATCTTCCTTAGCTAGCAAGTTTTCATGCGGTGATTTGTAAATTTAATCGATTGCGAACTCAAGATTTGGACCAAGAAAATTTGAAGTGCAAGATGAGGATTTTCTCTCTCTTTTTCTCTCAAAATTTCGTCCAAGACAAGCTAAAATGGAGAGAATTGGCGGCCAAATTGGTTTTAGTAAAGTTAGAAAAGTTCTTCGCGTTCAAAATGTCAAGGTCCCATGGTTATGTGACCAAATGGTCCTTTAGGGTTTTTTAATCTTATTTTTTTTGTCTCTCCAATACAAATATCTTAACACATTGGTAAAATAATATCACTTAATACAAATTCCAACAAGTTGTCAAAATATAATGCGATTTACCGCACTTGCGGGTCCCACGTCCAAAATACACTTTTAATTTCTCAAAAACTAACCGATACTAGAAAAATCATTTTAAAACTATTTTTGCTCATAAACTTTATCTGGGGAATTTTTCTAATCAAGAAAATGTAGAAAAGGCGGGCGTTTAAAAAATAAACCCTAGAAAATTAGAAAATTTTCGGGTTCTCACACTCATACTTTTCGGGGCGTCACAATCTCCCCTCCTTAAAAGAATGTCGTCCTCGACATTCCATCTTGTACCAATCAAGTCAAGACATCCCGCAAAAAATCTCTCAAGAGTTCAAATCAAACCCACAGTCCGGCATCCTAAACTTCAAGCCTAGGATACACTACAGAGATCTGAAGCCTAAGCTCTGATACCAACTGTGACGACCCCACCTCCCCCTAAGGCGAACCAGAGGGTTCGGCGGGTCGCCTGCCCGGCTCTCGCCGGGACTCAGTCGTTCACTACGGTCCTCAAATAAATTGCAAGATAAATCTCAAATTTACATCCATGGTCCACAAATATACATCCAAGTCTCCAATAATTACATGTCATAAATGCAGCGGAAACAAATTCCCAACTATACATCAAATGATTCCAAAACTATACGGTACAAGATATAAGCCATCCAGTCACGTGAATAAGTACTACAAGTCCTTCCTTCGCCACGAGCGCTGTGGAGGGGAATAAAATATTTTTGGGGTGAGCTAGAAGCTCAGCGAGTAACCAGTAAAATCAGTAATCAAATCGGTTTAACAATATTTCTTTTCAATGATGTCATAAATCAAATGATAAGTCCAGAAACGATTACAGCATTTACAAAACATTAAACATGGAGTATCAATAATTCAAGAAACATGTACAATGGAAAGCGATAGTAACATTCATGAAAAGGATACGTTCATTTTTTTTTTATAAATAATCCCTCGTTCATCTTTTTATTCCTTCATCTTTTTATTTTTTTTCCGGACGTTGGCCGGTCTCCACCCATCCGGACGTAGCCGGACTCCACCCATCCGGACGTAGCCGGACTACAAGGTAATACTCGAGTATACCAAATTCACCCAGGGTCACCATATCGCCCGATCGAGTCCGCTTCTGGCTCGAGTCGATCGGTAACGAAGGGCAGGGCCCAATTCAGCCAAACGGCTTACATTCATGCGCAACTAACATTTAATCATTAATCATTGAAAATTTCATATTTATTGAGGTCGAGTGCGATAAAGTACACACTCGCCTAGAAAACTCATTTTAACAATCATTGAAAGCACTTAACACATTATCAATCAATAATAACAAGCCAATAAATCAAGGAATACAGCCAACAAGGAACACTCATATGCAAGCACGCATGATATGCAAGAAAACACTTCAAAAGTAACTTTGGAAACAGTTTAAAGGTAAATAATGTAAGAAAACGGTTCAAAAGTAACTTTGGAAACAATTCAAAAGTAAATAATGCAGGAAACGATTCATAAATAACTTTAGAAATAGTTTGAGGTCACTCACCTCAATGACTCAGAAATCATCCATCATATAACATTGCCTTGCTCAAACCCAAGTCTTAGATCACAAACTCAATGCAATCAAGTCCTTTCAAAGTTCGGACAGCACTTCCCCTGAATTTGCTTACTTTTCCAGCCATCATGGCTTCATTATATCCTCAGCCAGTCCCCAAAGGTACACACACAACAACAAGTTGATCCAATAGCCATTCAGCAAGCTCCAAGTAGTACTAGTACCAGTCAAGCTAGGGAAAAGTCCGGAAATGAAAGTTAAACTCAAAACCAGAAAAACAGTTTTGACGTCATTGTGCGGTAATGGTACCAAAGGCGCTACGATTGTCGGATGAAGGTACAAGATACACCGTTTCGAAGCTAAGAGATAGGGCTACAATATTGAAGAAGGTCACTCAACCCAGTTTCGAGTGTAACCAGGTCAAAAATGCAAGAAACTATACCAGAATCACAAAAACAGATTCACAAAACGTATTCTAGCGGAAACATCATAACTCAGGCTTTCCAAGTCCAAATCCAGAAATTCCAAAACCAGCTGAAAGCTAAGAAACAGGGCTAAATTTCATAAGAAGGCCTCAACAACCAATTCGGAAGCAATTCCAGCCAAAACAACCAATTACCGGCGCAGTTCTCAAGTTCGGGTAAAACCAGAACAGCAATAGTAATTTCGACTTTTCTCACTCTACGCTACTCCGATTGACCTGAAATTTTGTAGGCTCCTCTAAAATGTCATTCCTACAACTTTCATGTTTTAAGTAAAGGCCAATTCGGCCTCTATCTAGGACCTAAAAATTCGGACAGAATGTTCATCACAAAACCCTCACTTTTCAATTTTTGGTCCAAAACAGAAATTGGTTGCAATTAATCACTTTTTCCACCTCATAGAGTCCTTAAACATCATTTCCAATCATCATACATGACCCCATAATCATATCCATATGAAAACAGAAAAATCCCCAATAATTATAAAACTTCATCAATTCAACCAAAACTCAAGAAATAATCCATAAAACCATCTCTTTAGCCATCACAAGTCTCTAATTTAGCATAATCAAGAACAAAGAAAGGATGGCTAGACATGATACCTTCAAATATCAAGAAAGGTGATGACTTAGGAATTTTTCTTCCAAAACAACTCCACCAAGAGCTTCAATCTTCCTTAGCTAGCAAGTTTTATGGAGTGATTTGCAATTTAATCGGTTGGAACTCAAGATTTGGACAAGAAATTGAAGTGCAAGATGATGGATTTTCTCTCTCTTTTTCTCTCAAAATTTCGTCCAAGACAAGCTAAAATGGAGAGAAATTGGGTCCAAATTGGTTTTAGTAAAGTTAGAAAAGTCTTGGTCAAAAGTCAAGGTCCAATGGTTTTGTGACAAATGGTCCTTTAGGGTTTTTATCTTATTTTTTTGTCTCTCCAATACAAATATCTTAACACATTGTAAAATAATATCACTTAATACAAAATTCCAACAAGTTGTCGAAAATATAATGCATTTACCGCACTTGCGGGTCCCACGTCCAAAATACACTTTTAATTTCTCAAAAACTAACCAATACTAGAAAAATCATTTTAAAACTATTTTTGCTCATAAACTTTATCTGGGGAATTTTTCTAATCAAGAAAATGTAGAAAAGGCGGGCGTTTAAAAAATAAACCCTAGAAAATTAGAAAATTTTCGGTTTCTCACACTCATACTTTTCGAGGCGTCACAATCTCCCCTCCTTAAAAGAATGTCGTCCTCGACATTCCATCTTGTACCAATCAAGTCAAGACATCCCGCAAAAAATCTCTCAAGAGTCAAATCAATCCCACAGTCCGGCATCCTAAACTTCAAGCCTAGGATACACTACAGACATCTGAAGCCTAAGCTCTGATACAAACTGTGACGACCCCACCTCCCCCTAAGGCGAACCAGAGGGTTCGGCGGGTCGCCTGCCCGGCTCTCGCCGGGACTCAGTCGTTCACTACGGTCCTCAAATAAATTGCAAGATAAATCTCAAATTTACATCCATGGTCCACAAATATACATCCAAGTCGCCAATAATTACATGTCATAAATGCAGCGGAAACAAATTCCCAACTATATATCAAATGATTCCAAAACTATACGGTACAAGATATAAGCCATCCAGTCACGTGAATAAGTACTACAAGTCCTTCCTTCGCCACGAGCGCTGTGGAGGGGAATAAAATATTTTTGGGGTGAGCTAGAAGCTCAGCGAGTAACCAGTAAAATCAGTAATCAAATCGGTTTAACAATATTTCTTTTCGATGATGTCATAAATCAAATGATAAGTCCAGAAACGATTACTGTGAGAACCCTGAAAAATATATATATAAATATCATCTTGTATTTCGTTTGCATTTATTTTAGTTGCTTACCTTGAGATTTGAAATATTTCATATAATGAATAAGTGGTTAATTAAATGCTTAATTGAATTCTTATCAAAATTGAGATTTTAAAAATATCCTGATATCGGTGTAAGGGGAATGGAGTATATATAAGTCATAATTAATATTGGATTGAGAAAGTTCATTAGACTGAATGCGTATACAAATTAATTTTGAAGACAGGTATGTTCTATGGTTTGAAAATGATTAAGATAATAAGTTGATATAAAAGGGATAAATGAATATTATGAATGTTAAATTTATATATAAGGCCAAACTTGATTTTAATAGTTTAAATAATAAAGGAAGTATGATAAGTGATCACTTACAAATTATTAATTTGCTCAAGAAGTAGGCTATCCTGTTTAAATGTCCCGTTTCTTCAGGAGAATGAATTTTGTCTTTGAATAAATATGTAAACACAATTTTAAAATCGCAAACACGTTAAATGTGCAAAATATTGAGTATTCTCAAATTGGACTACGTGAATATATTTTACTCTATGTACTAAACTTATTAGTTTTGCTACTTTAAATTCATATTTCAATGGTAAACTATTTCTTTGACCTAACAATTAATCTCTCTGAACTCTAGTATTGTAATTAATTATTTTGAAATAAAGTATAAAGATAATGTTTATGTAATAAATAATATAATTGTAACCAATATTGAATTATTCAGTTTTGTTATACTAAAAGTAATAATTCTTGAGCGATATTAAGTTTACTCTCTAAAAATAAACTCCTTAATTTGCAATAGCTAACTTTATTACGAATAAGATTAAGGGTATACGGAAACCTTAGTATTAAGATGCAATCGATAAATTTTGGACAAGAACGATATAAGTATCCTAGATATACGTAGGGTATAATTAGGCATTCAAATCACACTTGGGGATAATTTTTAGAATTAAGTTGGAATTGAGAATTTAAGTTGAGATTAGGGAGCAAAGTGAAAAGACTAAAATACCCTTCACCATTCCACAAAATCACCACACATCCATAACATTTCCATGCAACACCAAACAACTCCTTGGACAGCAGCATAGCACCGCACCATCCGACCAATCAAAAACCTTCAACCATCTCAACACTCAACCTCTCCTCAAAACCACGGCACTAACTCCCTCCCTTTTCATTTCTATACCGCAAACCACTGCACTTCATCCTCATCGTGAGGCATCCGAGAGCAAGGGAGGGAACTCGAGCTGCAATCTTCTTTCTGTTCTGGTTCTGTCCGTGAGCTGGAGTAAAGGCAGGGAGAAACTGTGAGCCAACTCCCTTCTGCATTCTCCAAAACAACCAGTTGCCATCCAGCTTCCACCTCCACCAGTCGAAACCACCGACAACCACAACCACAGCCACACCAATCGCAACCAGAACCAGGCCTGTGAGCAAGGCCGAGAGAGGGAAAAACTTCAGCTTCCTTGACGTACGAGTGAACCTTGAGTGAGGTAAATTTTCTGGAATGAAAATAGTTTATCAGAGGTAGATTAAGCTAGTCGTGGTCTTGCCTGTGTTAATTTGCGCCATCGGATGTTGAAATCAAAGCTGAGGAAAATTCTGTTTTAAGAGGAAAATGTCTTAGCCGAGAAGCTGATTTGAAATGCAGCTCTAATGTGTTTTCCTAAAGTGATTTGAGCATGCAATGGTGATTAACTAACCGAAACTTGGATGATTTTATGATTAGGACCTTGCATGATAGTTTTATACAATCGAATGATGAATTAAGGAGCTTAGGAAAAATTCTGCTTAGCTGAAAAAGTTTCTGCCGAGCGTTTGTCTTGAATAATGTAGTTTCATTTGGTTTAATCTTGTTGCTTTAAGCTTATAACCATAACTAATTAGATAATAACAAGATAATTGAGCCTTGCATGTAGTTAATTAATGGGTTTAAACCAGAAAAATAAAATGAGATAGAAATCTGCTACATGCATGATCATCCGTGGCTTGTTGGAAGATTTCTGGAAACCTTGGGTGATTTTCGTTGTTAATTGAATTTAATTCCTGAGCTAGAAATGTTAACAAACTAGTTAAGTGATGGCATGTTGAATTTGAGACCTTAATACTCAGTTTTAGCCAAGGAAAAAGTTGTAATAAGAACACACAATTGCTAGAAAACTTTTGTGAACTACCGTGAGTTTGAACCTGGAACTTTGAGGTTTATGATTGTTGTTTGAATTTAATTGTGATCTGGAAATGGTAATTGGTTGGACAAGTTGATGCACGACAAATTTGAGAACCTAAAACCATGTTTTAGCTAAGAAAAGTTGGATTTATAAACCTCTAAGTGCCGGAAAAGTCTTGATAGCCGAGAGGCTTGAGCAGGGATTCTTCAGTTGTTTTGGAAATTTTAATTGGATTCTGGATTTTTATTTTTCCTTGGAGCTTAATGTTGGGAAGTGCCGAATTATGTTGTTTAAAAGCTGTGAGAGTGTTTAGCTATGAAACATTTGTCATATTGGAAGATTTGGACCAAAAATGTCGGAATGTAAATGCTGGAAATGTTATTAGTAACCGAGAGACTTGGATTGGAAATCTTAACTTGATTTTTGAATTTTCTTGGAGTATAATGGTTTCGAAATGCATGAAAAATGTGTATTTTAAGATATATAAGTTGTTTAACTATGAAAACAGTGGATATTTTGAAAGTTTGAATCGAAATGATGAAGTGTAAACCTGGAAAATTTTCCAGCCTTAGTCAAGTCTGATAAAGAATTTCTTATTGATTTCCTTATAGATTTTGGGGCTGTGAAAAATTATAGTATTGTTGAATTCACTTTATAATACCTTGAAATGGTCATGTATTTAAATTTTGGGGTGACAAGGTGATAGTATGGTTGGAATTTCCTGGCTGTGGAATAATTACTTGAGTATGAAGCTGTTGAAAATTTGGTCCTTGACTTTAAATACCTGTTAGTAAATTCAAACCTTTGAAATGTTAGCCTTGTTGCTATAAGAATTACTTGTTGGGTGCTAAGGGCTAATGATTGACGAAGCCCTTGGCCATTTGAATGATTTTAGAAGTAATACAGGGTGACGGAAGTTAATTGCTGGAATGTCTTGGAGGCTTTACTTCTATTTCTATTTGCTTATGATGGGTTTGCTGAAACCAAGTGCTAATGATTGATGAAGCCTTGGTTGATCATTTTATTTTATTCGGAAATGCACTTGTTGAAATCTAGGGCTAATGATTGACGAAACCCTAGTAATTTGCTATGTGATTATTTGCCATATTTTAATCCATATTATGACTTCGAAACGGAATCGGAGCTGTGGAAGCTGTATCGACCTTGCGAACTCGAGTAACTGTGATCAAATTAATCAAAAATATTTTTCCAGCTAGTACTATATTATAAAACTCAATATCTAGTGTTTTGCCTAAAACTTTCCAACCCGATAATTTCCTTTAGCTCAAACTAGCCTTATTACCTTTGGAAAATGACATTCCTAGCTTCTAAAACTCTAGCCTTGTTTTACTCCCTTTCTTTTCTCTTAGAATTGTCCTTGGCTAGTTAACTATAGGAAAAGTGCCAAAATACGAGTTTTAATAACTTTAGTTAAAAGCATGGGAACTTGCTCGGCAAGAAACCCTATTTTAGGAAAAATAGTTTTTAAGGATAATTTTTGCAAAAGCCGTAACTTTAAGGAAATGTTCAAAGTAACTTCCTAACGTGGATATTAAGAGGTTTGTCGACTTATTTCAAGAAAATAATATTAGTTACCCTTTTATAAGGATAAGTATCTTAAGGAAAACTATAATAAACATTTCTTCTACTTTGTCAAGTTTTAACCTAAGGGACTCTTGATTCTTCTAAGGAAAAGTAGACTAGTAGTATACTAAATATACCTTGATGTCCATAAGCTTAAAAGCTGAGTAGAAACTTATAGTTTCAAATTTTGGTTTTTAGGATATTGCGAGGACGCGAATTCGATTCCCAACTTGATATCCGAACTCCACTCTTGGTGAGTGTCCCTGCCTGTTCTTTTCCGACCTGAATTAAGTGCTTTCTTGACTCGATATGTGATAAATTGTAAAATGAGTTTTGGATCCATCGAAGTGAGCAGTGTGTACTTTATCGCACTAGCCGTTCGAGTGGTGACTTGCGTGAATCATTTTTCTCGTGAATCCTTAATCTAAGAGTAGTTACGTCGTTGGGTGAATCCCTCGGCACCTGAATCGACTACAATAATCCTTGAATCTAAAAGTAGTTACGTCGTTGGGTGAATCCCTCGGCACCTGAATCGACTACAATAATCCTTGAATCTAAGAGTAGTTACGTCGTTGGGTGAATCCCTCGACCAATTATTACGGGTATATCTCGAGTATACTGCGTCGGTAGACGAAGTTCGGGCCCGAAGCAGAGGTATGAACGGTGACGGGTTAGGATTAAAATAAGTGGATCTACATGGACTATAAGTAGTGAAAGTTGACGGAGGGTCAACTACGAGGGTATCTGATCAAGCGAGGAAAATGGCTCCCGAGAGCCCCTGTATCCTACCTTGTGTTGTTATACGCTTTCTTAATTGTTTAACTTGTTTAAGTTATTACCCGCTGTTTGAATTACGTGACTGCATGTTTTGGGGCACCACTGAGCTTTGGCTCACCCCACGTTTATTTGTTTTCCTAACAGGTTCTGGAAGATGAAAGCTGGAATACTTGCTTACATTTCCCTTCTTGAATGTACTGAATACTATGACTTATGTTGTGGGCTGTATTGTGTTTGATTCGGATAATGTACTTTTTATTTTGGATTGCCACTTGAAGCTGGAAAATGTGTAAACCCTAGTTCGATATTTGGTTGTATAGTTTTATATGTATTTGGGATTGTGCGATCCTATTCCTTGGTTGTAATGCGTGAAAAGTTTAAGAGCAGTAGGTTGGAAATTTTAATTACTGTTATCTGTGTAGTTAGTGTGGTTTCGTGATGAGACTATTCGAGGAAATTGTTTTGTAATAGATTAGATTTTTATTCGAAAGGATTTGGGTTAGAATGCTTGCGTGAGTCCTGGCGAGAGCTGGGTAGACGGCCCGCCAACCCTTTGGTTCGCCTCAGGGGGAAGTGGGGTCGTCACAGGTGGTATCAGAGCTTTTACCAAGCTCAAACCGGGAAAAGGTTCTCTGACTGTGGGGATTGACTTGTTAAGTGTGAAACAAAAGTCGATAGTTGGGGATATTAGATATGTATGTTGGGTAGGAATCTCAAATGTAGGTAAGTTACTCTTGGGACTGGCCAGCCTGAGATGTGAATTATCCTATTGCTAGATTCCTATACTCGAATACCAGATATTTCATTCAATGGTGTATTTGCAAATTGTGAAGAATTTAGTATACCGCATTATGATGGGACTAGAAAGCATGATTAAATTTGGCGAAGTAGACTCGAAAGGACAAGTCTAGCTTTTGAGAGTTTAAGGTGAAGTGCCAATAGTGAGACCTTGAAGATTAGTGCCAATTCTGTTTTGAGATGAAAATTTTACTAGTCATTCGATGGTAAAGGGAATATATGTCACCTCTTACCCAAAAATGTGGCTTTAGACTTAGAATTTGAGTGGAATAGCAGTTTAAATAAGAACTACGCAGTTGTGAATGGTTCTAAACCCGGAGGAGAGATAAGTTTGATAAATTTGCCACATGATTAGTATGCTATCATTTGTAAATAATTAAAGGTGAGCTATAGATGACATTGTGGTCTTTTGAATTTTACTGAAGGATTATTCGGGGCTAATAACCAATGGGATAAAGATACCTAGTTGTTAGGTTATTAGAAAACTTGATGAATGAAATGTTTGAGTTCATTTAGAATACTCAGGAGCCACTGATGTACCTAAGTAATGATCATATTATTTGATTTGACACTAGACGTAGTAGATCTACAATTTATTAAGGAAATTTGGTTAGTGTTACTAAGGGGGTCTAGTGGGATTGTCCAGGACTAAACTAATGAAGGTTAAGTTGAATCCAAACTAAGGGTTAGGCTACTAGCTATGTGATTATAATAATTTGTGTGTTGTTGTATTGTTTCCTTTCATGCTTATAAAGATTGAAGTTTGAATTATGTGCGAAAATATTGAATGCATTCGTGACTTGTTTGGCTCTTGAAGTAGTATGAAGTCGGTGTGCTATGTGACTTATATTGTGAGTATGAAATTTGATGATTACGCGCCTATTTTGTTATAATGTTGTAAAATATATTAGTCCTGGAGATTTAATAATTTCTAACTTGAGTGAAATTCGATAACCAAAGTGGTGTATAGAAACTATGAGATTAAGATTGAAAAAAATAATAATAATAATAAATAAATAATAGTAATAATAACAAAATGGAAAGTTGAGGCCATAATGAGGTTATGATTATTGCAAGGACCACTGGTGTTTTCTAAAGCAGATTTTGACAAGGATATTATCAACGGAAGATTTAGAAGGAAACCAACCACGTAGTTACCCTATTGACCATATGACTGATATTTTAGAACGGATAGTAGAGTACCAAAGCTCTAGGCTAATTAACTAAACCAGGAACCAAAAGAGTTGCGAAAATGGAATGACTCTTGAAATTCGTATACCTAGGTTTCATTGGGGAACCTGACCCCAAAATAGTAAGATTGAATCGAAGGAATATAATAAGGCCCTAGTGAGAATAAGAAGTACGACTGTTGTTCAAACAACTTTGAAGATAAGTATTGAATAGTGCACTAAGACATGAAATTTTTCTTTGGGATAAGGCTTCCCTATTCTGTCGTGATATTGATTAACGATGGTAATCTTGGTGATACTGAAGAACTCGCTGGATTAAGTAGGAAGTAGTTTAGATTTATATTTCGGAGTAACCATCAGTAAAAGGATGAAAGAATAGTACGGCTCAAGCTTCCAGTATGGATAGTTGCTTATTCTGATCCTATGATCTGTTTGGCAGGTTAGTTACCTGACTTAAGCCAACTAGTAAGATGACCACCTTGGAAGAAATGCGTAAGGAAATGGACCTTCTCCGAAATGAGGTAGAATTCCAACATAAATTGGCTAACTACTGGGAAGGACGATGGAAACAAGAATATGCAGAGAAAACTGAGCTGCTACGCCAAAATGTAGAACTGGAGAAGGAAAATAAAGAAAACTCTCGAAATAGCCATGCCACCACTTCTCATGCAAATTGTGGGTATTGTAGAAAAACTGGCCATACTAAGTGTGACGCCCCACATCTCCCTAAGGCGGACCAAAGGGTATCCGCGGACGCCTGCCCAGCTCACGCCAGGACTCAAGCAATTCCATTCAATTTCAAACCGAACTAAACACTTCGAAGAGAGCAACATAAATACAATAATGCGGAAGCGTTCAAGCTTAACAAGTCACTTAACGCGTAACCAGTACATCGGGTAATCATAAAACGACTTAAATTCAAAATACGCGTCAGGGCCCAAACTTTCAAGATTACAATTTCCAAACATACGACCCAAACCAGGGCCTAGTAAAAATATATCACAGGAGTCTTAACAAAAGTACAACGGATGGTTTCTCCATATTTCTCCAAGATTCGGTCCTGTTAAGGAAAACAAAACTATAGGGTGAGCTAAACGCTCGTGAGGCCAAGAACACACATGCAAGCACTTAGTTAAATAACAATCCCAAATTTAATAAATAAAGCCATGTCTTTTCAATACTCAATCAATCAAACATGAAAGGTAATCA
The DNA here is from genome assembly GCF_003713205.1 of Coffea eugenioides. Classification (NCBI taxonomy): domain Eukaryota; kingdom Viridiplantae; phylum Streptophyta; class Magnoliopsida; order Gentianales; family Rubiaceae; genus Coffea; species Coffea eugenioides. The sequence goes on from NW_020863641.1 coordinate 33,849, forward strand.
GGAACAATTCAAGGATATAGTAGCTCTCAGGAGCTAAGTTCCACTCGATCTGCCGTTGTCATTCGTATACCTTCCCGCATTGACCCTCCTGTCAACCGGGTCGGTATTTCCATTTCCGTAGATCACCACTTACTTCCCTCCGTCCACCGTACACCCCAAGGGCCCACAAGTCTATTATTGGGCGATACTCTACGAGTATGCCAAGCAAGACCTCTTATTAGGTCGAGCTTATGTGTATCTCATGGCTCGCCCCAGTCCCCGACCAAGCCCATTACCGGCTCGAGTCTAAGGTTGGCCTATGAGTTTGGGCGTCCCCCATTCATTTGAAGGTCGAGGAGGTTCACTCCAACGACACAAGCATTCATGACATAACATTGCATTTCATTCATTCATTCAATACATTCCATTCATTCATTTGAAATTAGAACGAGTGCGATAAAGTACGCACCCGCCCTTATCCTTAAAACTTTCAACAAATACCACAATTAAACAAGTATCAAAATTCACACACTTGACACTCACCGAGCAATTCAATAAGAATTATTTTCTGGGAGTTCAAGTGTCCGCGGTGAGATCCTCTTGAAGGTCTCCTTGTGCGCCTGGCAATTAACAGTGGATAATCACACAATTAATCCACTTATCAAGAAGATTGTACACTAGTACAATCTAAGGATTATTTTGCAAAAAGGAACCTCAATTACACGTAAACCGAGGCTCAACTTGTCTTTTATTATGTACAATATTAATTGAGTTTTTATCTTGAAAATCGTAAGCAAAACGTTTAAGAATATCAAAAGAACAAAGAGTTTTTGAAAAACTCTATTTCTTTGGAATTGGAAAATTTTTCAGTTTTATGATGAATCTTTGAAAAATCATAACTCGCTCGGTATAAGTCGAGAATTGGAAAACTTTATACCGTTGGAAACCTCTTAGAGAGTACTATAAGTTCCTAGAAGACACTTTTCCATGAATCGAAGTGAAAAGTGGTCAAAAAATGAGCTTGAAGACGCAGGGTCGGTTTTCATGGCAGAATTAAGTTGGATTTCGGCCAACTTTGAAAATTCGACACGATTCACACGTTGCAAACCGGCCTCTGAAATTTGCAGCTCAATTAGGGTTGCAAGTGAGGTGTATGACAAAATAAGCGGATCAAGAATCGGAGTTTTTAGCACCGAGATACGGTAGCTCAAAGTTGGGCAAATTCAAGACTGGAGAAAAATTTCCAGATTTGAACCTCTAACTTTAGTAATTCAATTGGGTATTGAAACGAACTTGAATTGGCACCAAAATTGGCAGTATTTCAATACTATATGGAAAGTATCTCTCTATCAAATTTCGAGGAAAAATACCTTCGGCAAGGTAGTTGATTAGCCCACCAAAGTTCAAGAAAAATCCTAAGGCAATCTGCCTTTGACTTGCATTTCCCAATTTCCAATCGTCTAACCAAGAAAGTTATCCAACCATGGTTCATTTGTGAAATAAGGGTCTAAGATACACCCATAATATCTTTGGTAAGTGTTTAATATCAAAAACATCAACTAACAAGTTCACTCCAAGATTTGGTTCCAAACCAGTCCAAACATTAGGGTTTTCCAAAACAGAGCAGTCCACTTGTTTCAGTCACAAATCAGTCAATATAGCTCGAAATCGAGCATGGCTTACGCCGTTGGAAAATACATTCATAGGACTAAAATATCACAGAAGAAATCATTTCCAAATTCGGCACCCAACTGGTTCAAATTCGGGCATCAAGTTGCTGCCTGACCACTTCATTCCAGACGAACAGAGCAACAGGACAGCGAACTTAAAACATTTGGTTCGGCTTGCTCACAAAGAATCAGAACGTGAATTTTATACCAAATTAAAGCTAGGAATGTCTAGTTTCAAACGCCACCGACGGAACATGATTTCGACATCCGAGGACAGAGTTATAGCCAAAATACTACTGCTGGTCGGAGTCATACGCGAATCAGTTTCCAGATTTGCTGGTTTCTAAAAAAATTCATTTGCCCATTCAAACCTCGTTATTTTTCAATGAAATTTTCCACACCTCTAATACATCATATAAGCATCCAGTTCAAGCCATTAGTTCATTAAAAACTGGCCTTAAAATGGCCGAATAAAACAGGGGTAGAATCGGGAGTTTTTGCTTCTTATACCCAATGAAGTTTCTACTAATTACCCACCACTAATGCATCATTATAATCACTAAACCAACAATATAATCACCATTAATTATCACATCAGCAACAACAACCCAAGTGTGGAAATTCCAAGAGCCCACAATCACATTTTTACACCATAATCAAGTAACTAAGTGCATGCATGAGCTTAATCTTGCCATATAATCTCCAAAAGATAAGAATCCATGGGTTGATCATTACCTACTCCTTTGGTTTGCAAGGTCAGAATTTTCGGCCCTCTTGAAGCTCCAAGAAACCGTGAAAGCTCCCCTCTTCCTTAGCTAGATATAGTCTCCAAGTGGTTTGCTAAGTGGTCTCCAAGTTTGGTGTGATTTGGATGAATTTTGGTGCATGGATTGAAGATGAAAAATGAAGAACAATGGAGAGCTCTTCTCCTTTCTTGTTGCACGGCCAAATGAAGTGAGGAGAGAGAAGGTGTTGGTTCAATTGTGGCTTCCTAAGTAAGATTCATTGTGTGGTGCAAAACCCATCTCAAAGTCAACTTGAAATAGTGTAATTAGGATGCGTTTGGACTCGATTTTTCTCGCGCGTTTGGTTCGCTAGTGCACTAAACCTCCAATGCATATATATTCATGTAAATTTTATTCACTCTTAATTGTCCCGAAATAAGGGTCTAAAGTCCCTCAAATGAAGTCGCGCGTGTGAAAACGCGTACCGTCAATTTTACCGCTATAACGCGAAACTTTCGAAAAATTCTTATAACGATTGCACTACTAACTATCACTTGAATATTTATTCATAAAATTACCTATTTTAGGACCATAGTATAAGTCTCCAATATTCCAAGCTTATTGTGCTACTATGCGGATAAAATCTCCAAGCACTATTCACTATTTTTACGAAACGCGCTCTAGGAAATTAATTTTTGAAACGAATCATTTTAAAAATATAACGAAGTTACATTACCATGTATTTAGGTCTAATATGACTAGAAAATATTCCTTGGGGTAAAAATCCAATTAAATAATTTATTAAGCCAAAAATTAGGCATAAAATAATAGTTTTTACGGGTCCTCACATCCTCTCCTCCTTAAGAAAATTTCGTCCTCGAAATTTACCTTGGTTGATGAACAAGTCTGGATACTTCTCTCTGATTGTCTCTTCAACTTCCCATGTTGCCTCCTCGACTCCATGGTTCTTCCAAAGAATTTTCACTAGTGGTATCTGCTTGTTCCTCAGTTCCTTCACCTTTCGATCCAAAAGTTTTACCGGTCTCTCCTCATAGGTCAAGGTTTCATCGATCTCAATATTCTCCGGTTGTAAAACATGAGAGGGATCTGGATGATATTTCTTAAGCATGGACACATGAAACACGTTATGAATACGAGATAAGCTCGGTGGTAATTCCAGCTTATAGGCTACATTCCCAACTCGCTGAATAATCTTATAAGGCCCTACAAACCTTGGTTGTAGTTTCTTCCCTTTTCCGGACATCAAACTTGCTTTTAAAGGCGTAATCTTGAGAAATACCATATTTCCAACAGTGAACTCCAAATCCTTCCTCCGATTGTCGGCATAACTCTTTTGTCTACTCTGAGCGGTTTGAATTCTTTGCCGTACCAATTTCACCTTTTCATTAGCCTCCTCAATCCATGATACAGTAGTCGTGTCTAAGATTTTCCGTTCACCTACTTCATCCCAACAAATTGGGGATCTACACTTCCGACCATAAAGTGCTTCGTATGGAGCCATTTGAATAGAAGAGTGAAAACTATTATTGTAGGCAAATTCCACTAACGTCAAAAACTTACTCCAATTCTCTCCAAAATCCAGTACACAAGTCCTCAACATGTCCTCAAGAGTTTGAATTGTTCTTTCAGATTGTCCATCAGTCTGGGGATGATAGGTGGTACTAAAGTTCAACTTAGTCCCCAACACTTCTTGCATCTTTTGCCAAAACCTCGAAACAAATCTTGGATCCCTATCCGACACAATACTCACAGGTATACCATGTAGTCTAATAATCTCATCTAAGTACAACCTGGCCAGCTTTTCTAACGGGTATTTCATGTTAATCGGTAGGAAATGAGCCGATTTAGTCAATCTATCCACTATCACCCAAATAGCATCATGGCCTCTCTGTGTCCTTGGTAAGCCTGATACAAAATCCATGGTAATATTTTCCCATTTCCACTCAGGTATTTCTAGAGGTTGCAAGAGCCCAGATGGTTTCTGATGTTCGGCTTTAACCTGTTGACAAACCAAGCATGTCTGAACAAATTGGGCAATTTCCTTCTTCATATTTTTCCACCAATATAGACTTTTCAAGTCTTGGTACATTTTATTCCCTCCTGGATGTACTGTAAACTTTGATCGGTGTGCCTTTTCCACAATTTCTTTTCTAAGCCCTTCATCCTTTGGCATAACCACCCGATTTCGAAATCTCAATATTCCATCTGATCCCAAAGTGAAATCGGTCTGGTCTCCCATCTTGACTCTCTCCACCAACTTCTGCATTTCAGGGTCCTTTTCCTGAGATTCCTTAATACGTTCCAATAGAGTGGAGGTTATCACAATATTCCCCAAAATCACTTTCCTTGGTTCTAATCGAGGATTCCAATAACTAACTTCCTCCAACAATCGAAATTCCTTAACCATCAATCCAGCCATTTGTACCTGACGGCTCAAAGCACCGGCCACTACATTGGCCTTTCCAGGGTGGTACTTAATAATGCAGTCATAATCTTCCAGAAATTCCATCCATCTGCGTTGCCTTAAATTCAGCTCTTTCTGAGAAAATAAGTACTTAAGGCTTTTGTGATCGGTAAAAACCTCAAATGTTACTCCGTACAAATAATGTCTCCATTTCTTCAAAGCAAAGACCACAGCCGCTAACTCCAAATCATGGGTCGGATAATTTCCTTCATGCGGTTTCAATTTTCTAGAGGCATAAGCTATCACTTTATCATTTTGCATCAAAACACATCCCAAACCTTCCTTAGATGCATCGGTGTAAACCACAAAACTATCATGTCCATTTGGTAGAGCTAGAACAGGCGCTCTAGTCAACCGTCTTTTCAACTCCTGAAAACTTCCTTCACACTTAGAACTCCAAATAAATTTTCCATTTTTCTTGGTCAACTCAGTCATAGGTCCAGCGATTTTCGAAAAATCCTGGATGAATCTCCGGTAATACCCTGCCAGTCCTATGAAACTCCGAACTTCCGTTGGGTTTTCCGGTCGTTTCCATTTCGAAACAGCTTCCACTTTAGCTGGATCCACTTTAATCCCATCCTTAGAAATTATATGTCCTAAGAAAGTCACTTCCTTTAGCCAGAATTAACACTTGCTAAACTTAGCATATAACTGATGTTCCCTCAAGATTTGTAAAACAATTCTCAAATGTTTCTCATGATCTTTCACATTCTTGGAATACACCAAAATGTCATCAATGAAGATCACCACAAATTGATCCAAGTAAGGCTTAAAAACCCTATGCATTAAATCCATGAAAGCGGCAGGTGCATTGGTTAACCCAAAAGGCATTACTGCAAACTCGAAGTGCCCATACCTCGAGTTAAAAGCAGTCTTAGGTATGTCCTTTTCCAAAATCCTCAATTGATAGTAACCTTGCCTTAGATCCAACTTTGAAAACACTACCGCCCCTTGCAATTGGTCAAACAGTTCATCAATGTGGGGTAGTGGGTATTTATTCTTAACCGTAACATCATTTAAACCTCGATAATCTATACATAACCTCAAACTCCCATCTTTCTTCTTTACAAACAAAACTGGGGCTCCCCACGGGGAATCACTCTCTCGAATAAAACCCCGTTCCAACAAATCCTGTAATTGTAACTTCAACTCCTTCAACTCAGCTGGAGCCATCCTGTATGGTGTCCTTGATATAGGTGCTGTTCCCGGAGCTAAATCAATTTTAAAAGCTATTTCCCGTTCCGGGGGTAGAGTCTCCAATTCTTCAGGAAACACATCAGAAAATTCTTTTACTACCGGTGTGTCCTCCAGATTCACCTTATCGCTAGGGGTATTAATAAGAAAAGCCAAATACCCTTGAGCTCCTTTACTTAACAACTTTCTAGCCCGAATTCCTGAAATAAGTGCAGACGAGTCTAACTTACCCCTCACATCCAATTTCAGGGTTGTCTCCCCTGGAATACACAATTCTACAATTTTCGTCCTACAATTCAGTTGGGCATTATAACGGGCTAACCAATCCATCCCTAGGATCACATCATATCCTTTAATCGCTAAGCCTATCAAATCGGCCAGCAATTTTCTTTCCCTCACGCAAATTTCACTATTCTTATACACCATATTAGCAATTAGACTTTTGTCCCCAGTGGGTGTTTTAACCTCCAAGTCATATGGTAACTTAATTGGCTTCAAGTCTATTCCACTCATGAAGTCAGGGTTTACAAAAGAGTGCGTTGCACCCGGATCAATTAAAACCCTAGCTAGGCGGTGAAAGATTGGAATTGTACCTTCGACCACTTCGGTCGCCTCTGGAGCTTGTGGATAGTCCAACGCGTAGACCCTAGCCGGTACTTTCGGTCGACTCCCTCCGGCACTGGTCTGCTTAGAGGTCGATTTTTCAGGTCTCTGCAGGTTTCCCCCTGTCTTTGACGATTTCGGACAATTTGCAATCTGATGCTCAGTGCTCCCACACAGTAAGCATTTTCCCAGCTTTCTCCAGCAGTCATCCTCAGAGTGGTTGGGTTTACCACAATACCCACAAGTAACTTGAGGGGTCACAGTCGATCCAACAGATGGTGTTCCCCTAGCTTGAGTCGTCCCGCTACGACCTCCCCTCGATATAGCTCCCCTAGAAGCTCCAGTAGTTCTCGTTCCTCCTTCTCCTCTTCCCTTTTTAGAAGGGTGTACGAACTTACTGGTCTGCCCAGTAGTGCGACTAGGGAAATTCCTTTTTCTATTGTGGAAATCCCTCACTTGAGATCTTGCATTCTCAACCCTTTGCGCTTTCTCTAAAGCCTCAGTAAAAGTAGAGATTTGGGCTGCAGCCAAGCCCTCCTGAAGTTCCACATTAAGTCCCTGTATGAACCTTCTAATCCTCCTCCGTTCATCGGCTACTAACTCAGGAGCATATTTGGAAAGTTTAGTGAACTTCCCTTCATACTCTGCTACAGTAAGGGTTCCTTGTTTCAACTTAATAAATTCGTCCTCCCTTTTCTCTTGGATCAAGGGCGGAAGAAACTTTTCGTTAAACTCCCTTGTGAAATTCTCCCAAGTCCAAGGGGTTCGAGCTCTTTCCCATTTTCCTTTCATTAAATCCCACCAAGCACGGGCCATTCCCTCAAATTGAAAAGCAGCAAAGTTCACTCGCCTATCCTCAGTGTAGTCTAGTGCGGCGAATATATTGGTCATCCTTTCTAACCAATTCTCCGCTATCTCGGGGTCAGGTTCACCCATAAACTTAGGCGGGTTAAACTTTAGGAATCTTTCCAAGGCTCTATCCTCTCCTCTATCCTGGCCCCCAGGCTGGTTAAATGGTCCAGGACCCTGTCTCTCCGCTAGACGTTCTAGGATATCAGTCATCCTATTGATGGCAGTAGCCACTTGGTTACCCTCAACGTTTTCCTGTCCCTGGGTCGGTCCAGTTGCCGATCCCTGGTCACCCCCCTGAGGTTGGGCCTGTCTAGACGTTCGCCCACGGCCTCAACCACTTCTTAATCCTTCCATTAGTCTAGACGTGCCTAGTGCAAGAAATAAATTAATTTAAGCAGAAAACAAAAATTATATCGAATTTAGAACTAACCAAGAAAGCATTGAAATTAACAATAATTTACATTCATAAGCATGTCAAGTTTGTACAATTAGCAAGTTAGGGACAATTCACAAAATATAGCACACAGGTGCTCAAAAGTATACTTTTAGTCACAGAAGACTAAAGTAAGAACAAGTGCCCAAAAGTAGGCCACACAAGCATGCAAAATACAATGGCCTCAGCACTCGCGTCACCCTAACTAGTCCTAACTGTACCAGTCAAAAGTCAAAAGGGGTCAACGACCAAGATCCTAGTCCGTAGCAGGGCTATCAGGAGGAACCTCCTCCTCGGGATCCTCCTCGGGATCCTCCTCCTCCTCATCAGGAATCACCTCAGCAGCGTCCTCAACCAAACTAGTCGCATCAGCCAGAATCTCGAAAGCCCGAGTACGGACATCCCGTCCTAGCCTAGTAAGTCGAGCCCTAGTATCCCGAAGCTCCTGGTTAACCACTGCAGATGTGGCTACCTCACCCTCCAGCACCTCCTCGAGCTCGGCAATCCGCTCACCCTGAGCGCCCACCATCTGCCTAAGCTCATCTACCTTAGCCTGTAGATCACGGTTGGCATCCACCAACTGACGACGCTCGTCGTCCAAAGCAAGCACTAAGTAGTTCGGGTAGGCGAAAGTCAACCTACACGAACATCGAGGGTATCTATCGTAAGGTGAGTAGCGAACTCGATCTCCTCCCGCTAGAGCTCGGTAGAAGATAGTCCTAAGAGGCTCGTAATGACCATTCGCATGGCCATTCCCGTTAGCTGCCGGGGCTCCGTTTCCATCAGCCATCCCTGCAAAATAATAACAATAATAATAATATTTTTCAGGTTAGAAACTTAAATCACTACTCAGTTCCAATATCCTGCAATGCATGCCTATCTTAATCGTTGGTTCATCCCATTCGTCACCTGAGGTAGGACTAACTTAGTTGCTAGCTCGCCTCAAGTATCACTTAGGGTAGGATTAAGTCATCCCATATCGAGTCTTAAAGGTAGAGTATCTAATATGTCTCCCATATAGACCTCTAACCTAGTGCTCTGATACCAACTGTGACGCCCCACATCTCCCTAAGGCGGACCAAAGGGTATCCGCGGACGCCTGCCCAGCTCACGCCAGGACTCAAGCAATTCCATTCAATTTCAAACCGAACTAAACACTTCGAAGAGAGCAACATAAATACAATAATGCGGAAGCGTTCAAGCTTAACAAGTCACTTAACGCGTAACCAGTACATCGGGTAATCATAAAACGACTTAAATTCAAAATACGCGTCAGGGCCCAAACTTTCAAGATTACAATTTCCAAACATACGACCCAAACCAGGGCCTAGTAAAAATATATCACAGGAGTCTTAACAAAAGTACAACGGATGGTTTCTCCATATTTCTCCAAGATTCGGTCCTGTTAAGGAAAACAAAACTATAGGGTGAGCTAAACGCTCGTGAGGCCAAGAACACACATGCAAGCACTTAGTTAAATAACAATCCCAAATTTAATAAATAAAGCCATGTCTTTTCAATACTCAATCAATCAAACATGAAAGGTAATCAGGAACAATTCAAGGATATAGTAGCTCTCAGGAGCTAAGTTCCACTCGATCTGCCGTTGTCATTCGTATACCTTCCCGCATTGACCCTCCTGTCAACCGGGTCGGTATTTCCATTTCCGTAGATCACCACTTACTTCCCTCCGTCCACCGTACACCCCAAGGGCCCACAAGTCTATTATTGGGCGATACTTCTACGAGTATGCCAAGCAAGACCTCTTATTAGGTCGAGCTTATGTGTATCTCATGGCTCGCCCCAGTCCCCGACCAAGCCCATTACCGGCTCGAGTCTAAGGTTGGCCTATGAGTTTGGGCGTCCCCCATTCATTTGAAGGTCGAGGAGGTTCACTCCAACGACACAAGCATTCATGACATAACATTGCATTTCATTCATTCATTCAATACATTCCATTCATTCATTTGAAATTAGAACGAGTGCGATAAAGTACGCACCCGCCCTTATCCTTAAAACTTTCAACAAATACCACAATTAAACAAGTATCAAAATTCACACACTTGACACTCACCGAGCAATTCAATAAGAATTATTTTCTGGGAGTTCAAGTGTCCGCGGTGAGATCCTCTTGAAGGTCTCCTTGTGCGCCTGGCAATTAACAGTGGATAATCACACAATTAATCCACTTATCAAGAAGATTGTACACTAGTACAATCTAAGGATTATTTTGCAAAAAGGAACCTCAATTACACGTAAACCGAGGCTCAACTTGTCTTTTATTATGTACAATATTAATTGAGTTTTTATCTTGAAAATCGTAAGCAAAACGTTTAAGAATATCAAAAGAACAAAGAGTTTTTGAAAAACTCTATTTCTTTGGAATTGGAAAATTTTTCAGTTTTATGATGAATCTTTGAAAAATCATAACTCGCTCGGTATAAGTCGAGAATTGGAAAACTTTATACCGTTGGAAACCTCTTAGAGAGTACTATAAGTTCCTAGAAGACACTTTTCCATGAATCGAAGTGAAAAGTGGTCAAAAATGAGCTTGAAGACGCAGGGTCGGTTTTCATGGCAGAATTAAGTTGGATTTCGGCCAACTTTGAAAATTCGACACGATTCACACGTTGCAAACCGGCCTCTGAAATTTGCAGCTCAATTAGGGTTGCAAGTGAGGTGTATGAAAAAATAAGCGGATCAAGAATCGGAGTTTCGAGCACCGAGATACGGTAGCTCAAAGTTGGGCAAATTCAAGACTGGAGAAAAATTTCCAGATTTGAACCTCTAACTTTAGTAATTCAATTGGGTATTGAAACGAACTTGAATTGGCACCAAAATTGGCAGTATTTCAATACTATATGGAAAGTATCTCTCTATCGAATTTCGAGGAAAAATACCTTCGGCAAGGTAGTTGATTAGCCCACCAAAGTTCAAGAAAAATCCTAAGGCAATCTGCCTTTGACTTGCATTTCCCAATTTCCAATCGTCTAACCAAGAAAGTTATCCAACCATGGTTCATTTGTGAAATAAGGGTCTAAGATACACCCATAATATCTTTGGTAAGTGTTTAATATCAAAAACATCAACTAACAAGTTCACTCCAAGATTTGGTTCCAAACCAGTCCAAACATTAGGGTTTTCCAAAACAGAGCAGTCCACTTGTTTCAGTCACAAATCAGTCAATATAGCTCGAAATCGAGCATGGCTTACGCCGTTGGAAAATACATTCATAGGACTAAAATATCACAGAAGAAATCATTTCCAAATTCGGCACCCAACTGGTTCAAATTCGGGCATCAAGTTGCTGCCTGACCACTTCATTCCAGACGAACAGAGCAACAGGACAGCGAACTTAAAACATTTGGTTCGGCTTGCTCACAAAGAATCAGAACGTGCATTTTATACCAAATTAAAGCTAGGAATGTCTAGTTTCAAACGCCACCGACGGCACATGATTTCGACATCCGAGGACAGAGTTATAGCCAAAATACTACTGCTGGTCGGAGTCATACGCGAATCAGTTTCCAGATTTGCTGGTTTCTAAAAAAATTCATTTGCCCATTCAAACCTCGTTATTTTTCAATGAAATTTTCCACACCTCTAATACATCATATAAGCATCCAGTTCAAGCCATTAGTTCATTAAAAACTGGCCTTAAAATGGCCGAATAAAACAGGGGTAGAATCGGGAGTTTTTGCTTCTTATACCCAATGAAGTTTCTACTAATTACCCACCACTAATGCATCATTATAATCACTAAACCAACAATATAATCACCATTAATTATCACATCAGCAACAACAACCCAAGTGTGGAAATTCCAAGAGCCCACAATCACATTTTTACACCATAATCAAGTAACTAAGTGCATGCATGAGCTTAATCTTGCCATATAATCTCCAAAAGATAAGAATCCATGGGTTGATCATTACCTACTCCTTTGGTTTGCAAGGTCAGAATTTTCGGCCCTCTTGAAGCTCCAAGAAACCGTGAAAGCTCCCCTCTTCCTTAGCTAGATATAGTCTCCAAGTGGTTTGCTAAGTGGTCTCCAAGTTTGGTGTGATTTGGATGAATTTTGGTGCAGGGATTGAAGATGAAAAATGAAGAACAATGGAGAGCTCTTCTCCTTTCTTGTTGCACGGCCAAATGAAGTGAGGAGAGAGAAGGTGTTGGTTCAATTGTGGCTTCCTAAGTAAGATTCATTGTGTGGTGCAAAACCCATCTCAAAGTCAACTTGAAATAGTGTAATTAGGATGCGTTTGGACTCGATTTTTCTCGCGCGTTTGGTTCGCTAGTGCACTAAACCTCCAATGCATATATATTCATGTAAATTTTATTCACTCTTAATTGTCCCGAAATAAGGGTCTAAAGTCCCTCAAATGAAGTCGCGCGTGTGAAAACGCGTACCGTCAATTTTACCGCTATAACGCGAAACTTTCGAAAAATTCTTATAACGATTGCACTACTAACTATCACTTGAATATTTATTCATAAAATTACCTATTTTAGGACCATAGTACAAGTCTCCAATATTCCAAGCTTATTGTGCTACTATGCGGATAAAATCTCCAAGCACTATTCACTATTTTTACGAAACGCGCTCTAGGAAATTAATTTTTGAAACGAATCATTTTAAAAATATAACGAAGTTACATTACCATGTATTTAGGTCTAATATGACTAGAAAATATTCCTTGGGGTAAAAATCCAATTAAATAATTTATTAAGCCAAAAATTAGGCATAAAATAATAGTTTTTACGGGTCCTCACACTAAGGACGAATGTTGGAGGAAACAGGGAAAGTGCTTGAGGTGCAGTAGTACCAAGCACAAGATTTCGGATTGTGCTAGAGCACTTAAAAAGAGGAAGTACTCAGCAGCTAACTAAGTACGCTGCAGAGCGACCAAGTACTAGATGGAAATAATTCTAGCTAATGGCCATGAACGGAGTCCTAGTAGTGAATGTTTCGCAAATCAAGAGAGTTTGACCTCACTCGAGAATAGAGGTTATAGTTACCCTAAACTAGAATAGCACTTTTGGAAGTTGTAATCTTTCGCTATGAATTATATGTACGTTACGAAGGGTATGTACGCTATGAATATCCTTTATTTCAATTGCTCTGCTATTAGAAGTACTATAACAAATAAACGGTCAAATCAAGTGCCTAATTGAACCCCTCCGTTTTATTCCGTATAATGTGGTTGTCCTGATCTGGGAGGAAATAACTGAATCTTAGAAAAAGAAATGGCAGCAGGTCAGGCATGCAGAGCTGTTTTGGCAGACTCAGGTGGATTGGATGATTTTGTTTGTATTTCTGAAAATTTCTGGAAATTTTAGCTCGGTCTTAACCAAAAACAATTTATAATTGAATAATAGTAAAATGTACCTTGAATTTGAGGAAGTAAAGCAAGAAAATAGTGAACTAAAGGGGAGTAACTTGACTATCTATTGTTGAAAAATTATCTCAAACCATTCTAAGACATGTGATTAGATTTTGAGTTTAACTTTGAATTCTAAAATCAAACTCGAATCAAAACTGACCAAAACTTCATTAAACTATATTATAACAGTTCTACTTGTGAAATTCATCCAAAATATAGGATTAAATCAAGGAAGTTCATATGAATACTAAGCTGCAAAACTTTAGGAAATTCATCAACTAGTGAACTTTGATTTCTAAAAGATCCTTAGGACCTAGACTTCCACTTTCATAAGAAAAGGTAAGTTGTAGCTACTGCTTAATCACCTTAACTCGCTATACTTTGATAGAATATAGAATTTTTGGACTTAAAGGATTTAAGTTACCTAAATTTTGGAACTAGGAGTTACCAGAATAAGATAAGTACTAAGACTCTCCTCAAAACTCTATGTACGCATTTAAATATCTCGGATCATATATATAGGCTATATGGCTATGAGGAAAACTGCAATTGTATGCATGAACAATTGATTATTACACTGACTTGTTGTGAGAAATATAGAACTTAAGGAGCGATAACGTCAAGTTTATAATGCTACCTTAGGTGAATAATTTTTTTTTATTGAATATAACGCGCAGATAGATTGTAAATTCAAGTAGTTGAACTTTTACATACTTTGGGAAGTAGTCGTTACGACACTTAAAATTTCGGAGGAAAAAAAAAACACACTAGGACAAATTCCTTTGGTTAAGATTTTGTTGTAAACATGCACGATTAGACGAAGTGAGGTGGGAATGGAAGATAAATTACGGAAAGAATACCAAGAACCTTTACGATTAAAAATATGAAATTTCGAGGACGAAATTTTCTTAAGGGGGGAAGGATGTGAGAACCCTGAAAAATATATATATAAATATCATCTTGTATTTCGTTTGCATTTATTTTAGTTGCTTACCTTGAGATTTGAAATATTTCATATAATGAATAAGTGGTTAATTAAATGCTTAATTGAATTCTTATCAAAATTGAGATTTTAAAAATATCCTGATATCGGTGTAAGGGGAATGGAGTATATATAAGTCATAATTAATATTGGATTGAGAAAGTTCATTAGACTGAATGCGTATACAAATTAATTTTGAAGACAGGTATGTTCTATGGTTTGAAAATGATTAAGATAATAAGTTGATATAAAAGGGATAAATGAATATTATGAATGTTAAATTTATATATAAGGCCAAACTTGATTTTAATAGTTTAAATAATAAAGGAAGTATGATAAGTGATCACTTACAAATTATTAATTTGCTCAAGAAGTAGGCTATCCTGTTTAAATGTCCCGTTTCTTCAGGAGAATGAATTTTGTCTTTGAATAAATATGTAAACACAATTTTAAAATCGCAAACACGTTAAATGTGCAAAATATTGAGTATTCTCAAATTGGACTACGTGAATATATTTTACTCTATGTACTAAACTTATTAGTTTTGCTACTTTAAATTCATATTTCAATGGTAAACTATTTCTTTGACCTAACAATTAATCTCTCTGAACTCTAGTATTGTAATTAATTGTTTTGAAATAAAGTATAAAGATAATGTTTATGTAATAAATAATATAATTGTAACCAATATTGAATTATTCAGTTTTGTTATACTAAAAGTAATAATTTTTGAGCGATATTAAGTTTACTCTCTAAAAATAAACTCCTTAATTTGCAATAGCTAACTTTATTACGAATAAGATTAAGGGTATACGGAAACCTTAGTATTAAGATGCAATCGATAAATTTTGGACAAGAACGATATAAGTATCCTAGATATACGTAGGGTATAATTAGGCATTCAAATCACACTTGGGGATAATTTTTAGAATTAAGTTGGAATTGAGAATTTAAGTTGAGATTAGGGAGCAAAGTGAAAAGACTAAAATACCCTTCACCATTCCACAAAATCACCACACATCCATAACATTTCCATGCAACACCAAACAACTCCTTGGACAGCAGCATAGCACCGCACCATCCGACCAATCAAAAACCTTCAACCATCTCAACACTCAACCTCTCCTCAAAACCACGGCACTAACTCCCTCCCTTTTCATTTCTATACCGCAAACCACTGCACTTCATCCTCATCGTGAGGCATCCGAGAGCAAGGGAGGGAACTCGAGCTGCAATCTTCTTTCTGTTCTGGTTCTGTCCGTGAGCTGGAGTAAAGGCAGGGAGAAACTGTGAGCCAACTCCCTTCTGCATTCTCCAAAACAACCAGTTGCCATCCAGCTTCCACCTCCACCAGTCGAAACCACCGACAACCACAACCACAGCCACACCAATCGCAACCAGAACCAGGCCTGTGAGCAAGGCCGAGAGAGGGAAAAACTTCAGCTTCCTTGACGTACGAGTGAACCTTGAGTGAGGTAAATTTTCTGGAATGAAAATAGTTTATCAGAGGTAGATTAAGCTAGTCGTGGTCTTGCCTGTGTTAATTTGCGCCATCGGATGTTGAAATCAAAGCTGAGGAAAATTCTGTTTTAAGAGGAAAATGTCTTAGCCGAGAAGCTGATTTGAAATGCAGCTCTAATGTGTTTTCCTGAAGTGATTTGAGCATGCAATGGTGATTAACTAACCGAAACTTGGATGATTTTATGATTAGGACCTTGCATGATAGTTTTATACAATCGAATGATGAATTAAGGAGCTTAGGAAAAATTCTGCTTAGCTGAAAAAGTTTCTGCCGAGCGTTTGTCTTGAATAATGTAGTTTCATTTGGTTTAATCTTGTTGCTTTAAGCTTATAACCATAACTAATTAGATAATAACAAGATAATTGAGCCTTGCATGTAGTTAATTAATGGGTTTAAACCAGAAAAATAAAATGAGATAGAAATCTGCTACATGCATGATCATCCGTGGCTTGTTGGAAGATTTCTGGAAACCTTGGGTGATTTTCGTTGTTAATTGAATTTAATTCCTGAGCTAGAAATGTTAACAAACTAGTTAAGTGATGGCATGTTGAATTTGAGACCTTAATACTCAGTTTTAGCCAAGGAAAAAGTTGTAATAAGAACACACAATTGCTAGAAAACTTTTGTGAACTACCGTGAGTTTGAACCTGGAACTTTGAGGTTTATGATTGTTGTTTGAATTTAATTGTGATCTGGAAATGGTAATTGGTTGGACAAGTTGATGCACGACAAATTTGAGAACCTAAAACCATGTTTTAGCTAAGAAAAGTTGGATTTATAAACCTCTAAGTGCCGGAAAAGTCTTGATAGCCGAGAGGCTTGAGCAGGGATTCTTCAGTTGTTTTGGAAATTTTAATTGGATTCTGGATTTTTATTTTTCCTTGGAGCTTAATGTTGGGAAGTGCCGAATTATGTTGTTTAAAAGCTGTGAGAGTGTTTAGCTATGAAACATTTGTCATATTGGAAGATTTGGACCAAAAATGTCGGAATGTAAATGCTGGAAATGTTATTAGTAACCGAGAGACTTGGATTGGAAATCTTAACTTGATTTTTGAATTTTCTTGGAGTATAATGGTTTCGAAATGCATGAAAAATGTGTATTTTAAGATATATAAGTTGTTTAACTATGAAAACAGTGGATATTTTGAAAGTTTGAATCGAAATGATGAAGTGTAAACCTGGAAAATTTTCCAGCCTTAGTCAAGTCTGATAAAGAATTTCTTATTGATTTCCTTATAGATTTTGGGGCTGTGAAAAATTATAGTATTGTTGAATTCACTTTATAATACCTTGAAATGGTCATGTATTTAAATTTTGGGGTGACAAGGTGATAGTATGGTTGGAATTTCCTGGCTGTGGAATAATTACTTGAGTATGAAGCTGTTGAAAATTTGGTCCTTGACTTTAAATACCTGTTAGTAAATTCAAACCTTTGAAATGTTAGCCTTGTTGCTATAAGAATTACTTGTTGGGTGCTAAGGGCTAATGATTGACGAAGCCCTTGGCCATTTGAATGATTTTAGAAGTAATACAGGGTGACGGAAGTTAATTGCTGGAATGTCTTGGAGGCTTTACTTCTATTTCTATTTGCTTATGATGGGTTTGCTGAAACCAAGTGCTAATGATTGATGAAGCCTTGGTTGATCATTTTATTTTATTCGGAAATGCACTTGTTGAAATCTAGGGCTAATGATTGACGAAACCCTAGTAATTTGCTATGTGATTATTTGCCATATTTTAATCCATATTATGACTTCGAAACGGAATCGGAGCTGTGGAAGCTGTATCGACCTTGCGAACTCGAGTAACTGTGATCAAATTAATCAAAAATATTTTTCCAGCTAGTACTATATTATAAAACTCAATATCTAGTGTTTTGCCTAAAACTTTCCAACCCGATAATTTCCTTTAGCTCAAACTAGCCTTATTACCTTTGGAAAATGACATTCCTAGCTTCTAAAACTCTAGCCTTGTTTTACTCCCTTTCTTTTCTCTTAGAATTGTCCTTGGCTAGTTAACTATAGGAAAAGTGCCAAAATACGAGTTTTAATAACTTTAGTTAAAAGCATGGGAACTTGCTCGGCAAGAAACCCTATTTTAGGAAAAATAGTTTTTAAGGATAATTTTTGCAAAAGCCGTAACTTTAAGGAAATGTTCAAAGTAACTTCCTAACGTGGATATTAAGAGGTTTGTCGACTTATTTCAAGAAAATAATATTAGTTACCCTTTTATAAGGATAAGTATCTTAAGGAAAACTATAATAAACATTTCTTCTACTTTGTCAAGTTTTAACCTAAGGGACTCTTGATTCTTCTAAGGAAAAGTAGACTAGTAGTATACTAAATATACCTTGATGTCCATAAGCTTAAAAGCTGAGTAGAAACTTATAGTTTCAAAATTTGGTTTTTAGGATATTGCGAGGACGCGAATTCGATTCCCAACTTGATATCCGAACTCCACTCTTGGTGAGTGTCCCTGCCTGTTCTTTTCCTACCTGAATTAAGTGCTTTCTTGACTCGATATGTGATAAATTGTAAAATGAGTTTTGGATCCATCGAAGTGAGCAGTGTGTACTTTATCGCACTAGCCGTTCGAGTGGTGACTTGCGTGAATCATTTTTCTCGTGAATCCTTAATCTAAGAGTAGTTACGTCGTTGGGTGAATCCCTCGGCACCTGAATCGACTACAATAATCCTTGAATCTAAAAGTAGTTACGTCGTTGGGTGAATCCCTCGACCAATTATTACGGGTATATCTCGAGTATACTGCGTCGGTAGACGAAGTTCGGGCCCGAAGCAGAGGTATGAACGGTGACGGGTTAGGATTAAAATAAGTGGATCTACATGGACTATAAGTAGTGAAAGTTGACGGAGGGTCAACTACGAGGGTATCTGATCAAGCGAAGAGAATGGCTCCCGAGAGCCCCTGTATCCTACCTTGTGTTGTTATACGCTTTCTTAATTGTTTAACTTGTTTAAGTTATTACCCGCTGTTTGAATTACGTGACTGCATGTTTTGGGGCACCACTGAGCTTTGGCTCACCCCACGTTTATTTGTTTTCCTAACAGGTTCTGGAAGATGAAAGCTGGAATACTTGCTTATATTTCCCTTCTTGAATGTACTGAATACTATGACTTATGTTGTGGGCTGTATTGTGTTTGATTCGGATAATGTACTTTTTATTTTGGATTGCCACTTGAAGCTGGAAAATATGTAAACCCTAGTTCGATATTTGGTTGTATAGTTTTATATGTATTTGGGATTGTGCGATCCTATTCCTTGGTTGTAATGCGTGAGAAGTTTAAGAGCAGTAGGTTGGAAATTTTAATTACTGTTATCTGTGTAGTTAGTGTGGTTTCGTGATGAGACTATTCGAGGAAATTGTTTTGTAATAGATTAGATTTTTATTCGAAAGGATTTGGGTTAGAATGCTTGCGTGAGTCCTGGCGAGAGCTGGGCAGACGGCCCGCCAACCCTTTGGTTCGCCTCAGGGGGAAGTGGGGTCGTCACAATTACAGCATTTACAAAACATTAAACATGGAGTATCAATAATTCAAGAAACATGTACAATGGAAAGCGATAGTAACATTCATGAAAAGGATACGTTCATTTTTTTTTTATAAATAATCCCTCGTTCATCTTTTTATTCGTTCATCTTTTTATTTTTTTTCCGGACGTTGGCCGGTCTCCACCCATCCGGACGTAGCCGGACTCCACCCATCCGGACGTAGCCGGACTACAAGGTAATACTCGAGTATACCAAATTCACCCAGGGTCACCATATCGCCCGACCGAGTCCGCTTCTGGCTCGAGTCGATCGGTAACGAAGGGCAGGGCCCAATTCAGCCAAACGGCTTACATTCATGCGCAACTAACATTTAATCATTAATCATTGAAAATTTCATATTTATTGAGGTCGAGTGCGATAAAGTACACACTCGCCTAGAAAACTCATTTTAACAATCATTGAAAGCACTTAACACATTATCAATCAATAATAACAAGCCAATAAATCAAGGAATACAGCCAACAAGGAACACTCATATGCAAGCACGCATGATATGCAAGAAAACAGTTCAAAAGTAACTTTGGAAACAGTTTAAAGGTAAATAATGTAAGAAAACGGTTCAAAAGTAACTTTGGAAACAATTCAAAAGTAAATAATGCAGGAAACGATTCATAAATAACTTTAGAAATAGTTTGAGGTCACTCACCTCAATGACTCAGAAATCATCCATCATATAACATTGCCTTGCTCAAACCCAAGTCTTAGATCACAAACTCAATGCAATCAAGTCCTTTCAAAGTTCGGACAGCACTTCCCCTGAATTTGCTTACTTTTCCAGCCATCATGGCTTCATTATATCCTCAGCCAGTCCCAAAGGTACACACACAACAACAAGTTCATCCAATAGCCATTCAGCAAGCTCCAAGTAGTACTAGTACCAGTCAAGCTAGGGAAAAGTCCGGAAATGAAAGTTAAACTCAAAACCAGAAAAACAGTTTTGACGTCATTTTACGGTAATGGTACCAAAGGCGCTACGATTGTCGGATGAAGGTACAAGATACACCGTTACGAAGCTAAGAGATAGGGCTACAATATTGAAGAAGGTCACTCAACCCAGTTTCGAGTGTAACCAGGTCAAAAATGCAAGAAACTATACCAGAATCACAAAAACAGATTCACAAAACGTATTCTAGCGGAAACATCATAACTCAGGCTTTCCAAGTCCAAATCCAGAAATTCCAAAACCAGCTGAAAGCTAAGAAACAGGGCTAAATTTCATAAGAAGGCCTCAACAACCAATTCGGAAGCAATTCCAGCCAAAACAACCAATTACCGGCGCAGTTCTCAAGTTCGGGTAAAACCAGAACAGCAATAGTAATTTCGACTTTTCTCACTCTACGCTACTCCGATTGACCTGAAATTTTGTAGGCTCCTCTAAAATGTCATTCCTACAACTTTCATGTTTTAAGTAAAGGCCAATTCAGCCTCTATCTAGGACCTAAAAATTCGGACAGAATGTTCATCACAAAACCCTCACTTTTCAATTTTTGGTCCAAAACAGAAATTGGTTGCAATTAATCACTTTTTCCACCTCATAGAGTCCTTAAACATCATTTCCAATCATCATACATGACCCCATAATCATATCCATATGAAAACAGAAAAATCCCCAATAATTATAAAACTTCATCAATTCAACCAAAACTCAAGAAATAATCCATAAAACCATCTCTTTAGCCATCACAAGTCTCTAATTTAGCATAATCAAGAACAAAGAAAGGATGGCTAGACATGATACCTTCAAATATCAAGAAAGGTGATGACTTAGGGATTTTTCTTCCAAAACAACTCCATCAAGAGCTTCAATCTTCCTTAGCTAGCAAGTTTTATGAAGTGATTTGCAATTTAATCGGTTGGAACTCAAGATTTGGACAAGAAATTGAAGTGCAAGATGATGGATTTTCTCTCTCTTTTTCTCTCAAAATTTCGTCCAAGACAAGCTAAAATGGAGAGAAATTGGGTCCAAATTGGTTTTAGTAAAGTTAGAAAAGTCTTGGTCAAAAGTCAAGGTCCAATGGTTTTGTGACAAATGGTCCTTTAGGGTTTTAATCTTATTTTTTTGTCTCTCCAATACAAATATCTTAACACATTGTAAAATAATATCACTTAATACAAAATTCCAACAAGTTGTCAAAAATATAATGCATTTACCGCACTTGCGGGTCCCACGTCCAAAATACGCTTTTAATTTCTCAAAAACTAACCGATACTAGAAAAATCATTTTAAAACTATTTTTGCTCATAAACTTTATCTGGGAATTTTTCTAATCAAGAAAATGTAGAAAAGGCGGGCGTTTAAAAAATAAACCCTAGAAAATTAGAAAATTTTCGGGTTCTCACACTCATACTTTTCGGGGCGTCACAATCTCCCCTCCTTAAAAGAATGTCGTCCTCGACATTCAATCTTGTACCAATCAAGTCAAGACATCCCGCAAAAAATCTCTCAAGAGTCAAATCAATCCCACAGTCCGGCATCCTAAACTTCAAGTCTAGGATACACTACAGAGATCTGAAGCCTAAGCTCTGATACCAACTGTGACGACCCCACCTCCCCCTAAGGCGAACCAGAGGGTTCGGCGGGTCGCCTGCCCGGCTCTCGCCGGGACTCAGTCGTTCACTACGGTCCTCAAATAAATTGCAAGATAAATCTCAAATATACATCCATGATCCACAAATATACATCCAAGTCTCCAATAATTACATGTCATAAATGCAGCGGAAACAAATTCCCAACTATACATCAAATGATTCCAAAACTATACAGTACAAGATATAAGCCATCCAGTCACGTGAATAAGTACTACAAGTCCTTCCTTCGCCACGAGCGCTGTGGAGGGGAATAAAATATTTTTGGGGTGAGCTAGAAGCTCAGCGAGTAACCAGTAAAATCAGTAATCAAATCGGTTTAACAATATTTCTTTTCAATGATGTCATAAATCAAATGATAAGTCCAGAAACGATTACAGCATTTACAAAACATTAAACATGGAGTATCAATAATTCAAGAAACATGTACAATGGAAAGCGATAGTAACATTCATGAAAAGGATACGTTCATTTTTTTTTATATAAATAATCCCTCGTTCATCTTTTTATTCCTTCATCTTTTTATTTTTTTTCCGGACGTTGGCCGGTCTCCACCCATCCGGACGTAGCCGGACTCCACCCATCCGGACGTAGCCGGACTACAAGGTAATACTCGAGTATACCAAATTCACCCAGGGTCACCATATCGCCCGACCGAGTCCGCTTCTGGCTCGAGTCGATCGGTAACGAAGGGCAGGGCCCAATTCAGCCAAACGGCTTACATTCATGCGCAACTAACATTTAATCATTAATCATTGAAAATTTCATATTTATTGAGGTCGAGTGCGATAAAGTACACACTCGCCTAGAAAACTCATTTTAACAATCATTGAAAGCACTTAACACATTATCAATCAATAATAACAAGCCAATAAATCAAGGAATACAGCCAACAAGGAACACTCATATGCAAGCACGCATGATATGCAAGAAAACAGTTCAAAAGTAACTTTGGAAACAGTTTAAAGGTAAATAATGTAAGAAAACGGTTCAAAAGTAACTTTGGAAACAATTCAAAAGTAAATAATGCAGGAAACGATTCATAAATAACTTTAGAAATAGTTTGAGGTCACTCACCTCAATGACTCAGAAATCATCCATCATATAACATTGCCTTGCTCAAACCCAAGTCTTAGATCACAAACTCAATGCAATCAAGTCCTTTCAAAGTTCGGACAGCACTTCCCCTGAATTTGCTTACTTTTCCAGCCATCATGGCTTCATTATATCCTCAGTCAGTCCCAAAGGTACACACACAACAACAAGTTCATCCAATAGCCACTCAGCAAGCTCCAAGTAGTACTAGTACCAGTCAAGCTAGGGAAAAGTCCGGAAATGAAAGTTAAACTCAAAACCAGAAAAACAGTTTTGACGTCATTTTACGGTAATGGTACCAAAGGCGCTACGATTGTCGGATGAAGGTACAAGATACACCGTTACGAAGCTAAGAGATAGGTCTACAATATTGAAGAAGGTCACTCAACCCAGTTTCGAGTGTAACCAGGTCAAAAATGCAAGAAACTATACCAGAATCACAAAAACAGATTCACAAAACGTATTCTAGCGGAAACATCATAACTCAGGCTTTCCAAGTCCAAATCCAGAAATTCCAAAACCAGCTGAAAGCTAAGAAACAGGGATAAATTTCATAAGAAGGCCTCAACAACCAATTCGGAAGCAATTCCAGCCAAAACAACCAATTACAGGCGCAGTTCTCAAGTTCGGGTAAAACCAGAACAGCAATAGTAATTTCGACTTTTCTCACTCTACGCTACTCCGATTGAACTGAAATTTTGTAGGCTCCTCTAAAATGTCATTCCTACAACTTTCATGTTTTAAGTAAAGGCCAATTCGGCCTCTATCTAGGACCTAAAAATTCGGACAGAATGTTCATCACAAAACCCTCACTTTTCAATTTTTGGTCCAAAACAGAAATTGGTTGCAATTAATCACTTTTTCCACCTCATAGAGTCCTTAAACATCATTTCCAATCATCATACATGACCCCATAATCATATCCATATGAAAACAGAAAAATCCCCAATAATTATAAAACTTCATCAATTCAACCAAAACTCAAGAAATAATCCATAAAACCATCTCTTTAGCCATCACAAGTCTCTAATTTAGCATAATCAAGAACAAAGAAAGGATGGCTAGACATGATACCTTCAAATATCAAGAAAGGTGATGACTTAGGGATTTTTCTTCCAAAACAACTCCACCAAGAGCTTCAATCTTCCTTAGCTAGCAAGTTTTATGGAGTGATTTGCAATTTAATCGGTTGGAACTCAAGATTTGGATAAGAAATTGAAGTGCAAGATGATGGATTTTTTCTCTCTTTTTCTCTCAAAATTTCGTCCAAGACAAGCTAAATTGGAGAGAAATTGGGTCCAAATTGGTTTTAGTAAAGTTAGAAAAGTCTTGGTCAAAAGTCAAGGTCCAATGGTTTTGTGACAAATGGTCCTTTAGGGTTTTAATCTTATTTTTTTGTCTCTCCAATACAAATATCTTAACACATTGTAAAATAATATCACTTAATACAAAATTCCAACAAGTTGTCAAAAATATAATGCATTTACCGCACTTGCGGGTCCCACGTCCAAAATACGCTTTTAATTTCTCAAAAACTAACCGATACTAGAAAAATCATTTTAAAACTATTTTTGCTCATAAACTTTATCTGGGGAATTTTTCTAATCAAGAAAATGTAAGAAAAGGCGGGCGTTTAAAAAAATAAACCCTAGAAAATTAGAAAATTTTCGGGTTCTCACACTCATACTTTTCGGGGCGTCACAATCTCCCCTCCTTAAAAGAATGTCGTCCTCGACATTCCATCTTGTACCAATCAAGTCAAGACATCCCGCAAAAAATCTCTCAAGAGTCAAATCAATCCCACAGTCCGGCATCCTAAACTTCAAGCCTAGGATACACTACAGAGATCTGAAGCCTAAGCTCTGATACCAACTGTGACGACCCCACCTCCCCCTAAGGCGAACCAGAGGGTTCGGCGGGTCGCCTGCCCGGCTCTCGCCGGGACTCAGTCGTTCACTACGGTCCTCAAATAAATTGCAAGATAAATCTCAAATTTACATCCATGGTCCACAAATATACATCCAAGTCTCCAATAATTACATGTCATAAATGCAGCGGAAACAAATTTCCAACTATACATCAAATGATTCCAAAACTATACGGTACAAGATATAAGCCATCCAGTCACGTGAATAAGTACTACAAGTCCTTCCTTCGCCACGAGCCCCGTGGAGGGGAATAAAATATTTTTGGGGTGAGCTAGAAGCTCAGCGAGTAACCAGTAAAATCAGTAATCAAATCGGTTTAACAATATTTCTTTTCAATGATGTCATAAATCAAATGATAAGTCCAGAAACGATTACAGCATTTACAAAACATTAAACATGGAGTATCAATAATTCAAGAAACATGTACAATGGAAAGCGATAGTAACCGTCATGAAAAGGATACGTTCATTTTTTTTTTATAAATAATCCCTCGTTCATCTTTTTATTCCTTCATCTTTTTATTTTTTTTCCGGACGTTGGCCGGTCTCCACCCATCCGGACGTAGCCGGACTACAAGGTAATACTCGAGTATACCAAATTCACCCAGGGTCACCATATCGCCCGACCGAGTCCGCTTCTGGCTCGAGTCGATCGGTAACGAAGGGCAGGGCCCAATTCAGCCAAACGGCTTACATTCATGCGCAACTAACATTTAATCATTAATCATTGAAAATTTCATATTTATTGAGGTCGAGTGCAATAAAGTACACACTCGCCTAGAAAACTCATTTTAACAATCATTGAAAGCACTTAACGCATTATCAATCAATAATAACAACCCAATAAATCAAGGAATACAGCCAACAAGGAACACTCATATGCAAGCACGCATGATATGCAAGAAAACAGTTCAAAAGTAACTTTGGAAACAGTTTAAAGGTAAATAATGTAAGAAAACGGTTCAAAAGTAACTTTGGAAACAATTCAAAAGTAAATAATGCAGGAAACGATTCATAAATAACTTTAGAAATAGTTTGAGGTCACTCACCTCAATGACTCAGAAATCATCCATCATATAACATTGCCTTGCTCAAACCCAAGTCTTAGATCACAAACTCAATGCAATCAAGTCCTTTCAAAGTTCGGACAGCACTTCCCCTGAATTTGCTTACTTTTCCAGCCATCATGGCTTCATTATATCCTCAGCCAGTCCCAAAGGTACACACACAACAACAAGTTCATCCAATAGCCATTCAGTAAGCTCCAAGTAGTACTAGTACCAGTCAAGCTAGGGAAAAGTCCGGAAATGAAAGTTAAACTCAAAACCAGAAAAACAGTTTTGACGTCATTTTGCGGTAATGGTACCAAAGGCGCTACGATTGTCGGATGAAGGTACAAGCTACACCGTTACGAAGCTAAGAGATAGGGCTACAATATTGAAGAAGGTCACTCAACCCAGTTTCGAGTGTAACCAGGTCAAAAATGCAAGAAACTATACCAGAATCACAAAAACAGATTCACAAAACGTATTCTAGCGGAAACATCATAACTCAGGCTTTCCAAGTCCAAATCCAAAAATTCCAAAACCAGCTGAAAGCTAAGAAACAGGGCTAAATTTCATAAGAAGGCCTCAACAACCAATTCGGAAGCAATTCCAGCCAAAACAACCAATTACAGGCGCAGTTCTCAAGTTCGGGTAAAACCAGAACAGCAATAGTAATTTCGACTTTTCTCACTCTACGCTACTCCGATTGACCTGAAATTTTGTAGGCTCCTCTAAAATGTCATTCCTACAACTTTCATGTTTTAAGTAAAGGCCAATTCGGCCTCTATCTAGGACCTAAAAATTCGGACAGAATGTTCATCACAAAACCCTCACTTTTCAATTTTTGGTCGAAAACAGAAATTGGTTGCAATTAATCACTTTTTCCACCTCATAGAGTCCTTAAACATCATTTCCAATCATCATACATGACCCATATATCATATCCATATGAAACAGAAAAATCCCCATAAATTATACAAACTTCATCAATTCAACCAACACCTCAAGAAAATAATCCATAAAACCATCTGCTTACGCATCACAAGTCTCTAATTAGCATAATCAAGAAAACAAGAAAAGGCTGGCTAAGACATGATCCTTCAAATATCAGAAAGGTGATGACTTAGGGATTTTCTTCCAAAACAACCCTACAAAAGAGCTTCAATCTCACTTAGCTAGCAGTTTATGGAGTGATTTGCAATTATCGTTGGAACTCAAAGATTTGGATAAGAACTTGAAGTGCAAGATGAATGGATTTTTTTCTCTCTTTTCTCTCAAAATTTCGTCCAGACAAAGCTAATGGAGAGAAATTGGGTCCAAAATTGGTTTAGTAAAGTTAGAAAGTCTTGTCAAAAGTCAGGTGTCCAATGGTTTTGTGACAAATGGTCCTTAGGGTTTTAATCTTAATTTTTTTGTCTCTCCAACTTAAAATATCTTAACAGCATTGTAAAATATCACTAATAACAAATTTTCAACAGTTGTCAAAAAATATAATGAATTTACCGCACTTGGCGGGTCCACGTCCAAAATAACGCTTTTAAATTTCTCAAAAACTACCGATACTAGAAAAAAATCATTTTAAACTATTTTTGCTACATAAACTTTAATCTGGGGAAATTTTCTATCAAGAAAATGTAGAAAAGGCGGGCGTTTAAAAAATAAACCCTAGAAATTAGGAAACCATTTTCGGGTTCTCACACTCATACTTTTCGGGCGTCACAATATCCCCTCCTTAAAAGAATGTTCGTCCCTCGACAATTCCAAAATCTTGTACCAATCAAGTCAAGACATCCGCCAAAATCTCTCAAGAGTCAAATCAATCCCACAGTCCCGCATCCCTAAACTTCAAGCCTAGGGATACACCTACAGAGATCTGCAGCTAACGCTCTGATACCACATGTGACGACCCCACCTCCCCTAAGCGAACCAGAGGGTTCGGCGGGTCGCTTGCCCGTTCTCCGCCGGGACTCAAGTCGTTCACTACGTCTCTCAAATAAATTGCAAGATAATCTCAAATTTAAAACATCCAGGGTCACAAATATACATCCAAGTCTCCAATAATTACATGTCATAATGCAGCGGAAACAATTTCCAACTATAACATCAAAATGATCCCACAAACTATACGGTAGCAAGATAATAAGCCAATCCAGTCACGTGAATAAGTACTACAAGTCCTTCCTGTCGCCAGAGCCTGTGGAGGGGAATAAAATATTTTTGGGTTGAGCTAGAAGCTCACGAGTAAACCAGTAAATCAGTAATCAAATCGGTTTAAAACAATATTTCTTTTCAATGCTGTCAATAAATCAAATGATAAGTCCAGAAACGATTACATGCATTTACAAAAACATTAAACATGGAGTAATCAATAATTCAAGACACATGTAAATGGAAAGCGATAGTACGCATGAAAGGATCGGTTCATTTTTTAATAAATAATCCCTCGTTCAATCTTTTTATTCCTTCAATCTTTTTATTTTTTTCCGGACGTTGGCGGTCTCCCACCCATCCGGAACTGCCGGACTACAAAGGTAATACTCGAGTATACAAATGTCACCCAGGGTCCACCACATCGCCCGAACGAGTCGCTTTCTGGCTCGAGTCGATCGGTAACTGAAGGCAGGGCCCAATTCAGCCCAAAACGCTTACATTCATGCGCGAACTAACATTTAATCATTAATCATTGAAAATTTCATATTTATTGAGGTCGAGTGCAATAAAGTACACACTCGTCTAGAAAACTCATTTTAACAATCATTGAAAGCACTTAACACATTATCAATCAATAATAACAACCCAATAAATCAAGGAATACAGCCAACAAGGAACACTCATATGCAAGCACGCATGATATGCAAGAAAACAGTTCAAAAGTAACTTTGGAAACAGTTTAAAGGTAAATAATGTAAGAAAACGGTTCAAAAGTAACTTTGGAAACAATTCAAAAGTAAATAATGCAGGAAACGATTCATAAATAACTTTAGAAATAGTTTGAGGTCACTCACCTCAATGACTCAGAAATCATCCATCATATAACATTGTCTTTTCTCAAACCCAAGTCTTAGATCACAAATTCAATGCAATCAAGTCCTTTCAAAGTTCGGACAGCACTTCCCCTGAATTTGCTTACTTTTCCAGCCATCATGGCTTCATTATATCCTCAGCCAATCCCCAAAGGTATACACACAACAACAAGTTCATCCAATAGCCATTCAGCAAGCTCCAAGTAGTACTAGTACCAGTCAAGCTAGGGAAAAGTCCGGAAATGAAAGTTAAACTCAAAACCAGAAAAACAGTTTTGACGTCATTTTGCGGTAATGGTACCAAAGGCGGTACGATTGTCGGATGAAGGTACAAGATACACCGTTTCGAAGCTAAGAGATAGGGCTACAATATTGAAGAAGGTCACTCAACCCAGTTTCGAGTGTAACCAGGTCAAAAATGCAAGAAACTATACCAGAATCACAAAAACAGATTCACAAAACGTATTCTAGCGGAAACATCATAACTCAGGCTTTCCAAGTCCAAATCCAGAAATTCCAAAACCAGCTGAAAGCTAAGAAACAGGGCTAAATTTCATAAGAAGGCCTCAACAACCAATTCGGAAGCAATTCCAGCCAAAACAACCAATTACAGGCGCAGTTCTCAAGTTCGGGTAAAACCAGAACAGCAATAGTAATTTCGACTTTTCTCACTCTACGCTACTCCGATTGACCTAAAATTTTGTAGGCTCCTCTAAAATGTCATTCCTACAACTTTCATGTTTTAAGTAAAGGCCAATTCAGCCTCTATCTAGGACCTAAAAATTTGGACAGAATGTTCATCACAAAACCCTCACTTTTCAATTTTTGGTCCAAAACAGAAATTGGTTGCAATAAATCACTTTTTCCACCTCATAGAGTCCTTAAACATCATTTCCAATCATCATACATGACCCCATAATCATATCCATATGAAAACAGAAAAATCCCCAATAATTATAAAACTTCATCAATTCAACCAAAACTCAAGAAATAATCCATAAAACCATCTCTTTAGCCGTCACAAGTCTCTAATTTAGCATAATCAAGAACAAAGAAAGGATGGCTAGACATGATACCTTCAAATATCAAGAAAGGTGATGACTTAGGGATTTTTCTTCCAAAACAACTCCACCAAGAGCTTCAATCTTCCTTAGCTAGCAAGTTTTATGGAGTGATTTGCAATTTAATCGGTTGGAACTCAAGATTTGGACAAGAAATTGAAGTGCAAGATGATGGATTTTCTCTCTTTTTCTCTCAAAATTTCGTCCAAGACAAGCTAAAATGGAGAGAAATTGGGTCCAAATTGGTTTTAGTAAAGTTAGAAAAGTCTTGGTCAAAAGTCAAGGTCCAATGGTTTTGTGACAAATGGTCCTTTAGGATTTTAATCTTATTTTTTTGTCTCTCCAATACAAATATCTTAACACATTGTAAAATAATATCACTTAATACAAAATTCCAACAAGTTGTCAAAAATATAATGCATTTACCGCACTTGCGGGTCCCACGTCCAAAATACACTTTTAATTTCTCAAAAACTAACCTATACTAGAAAAATCATTTTAAAACTATTTTTGCTCATAAACTTTATCTGGGGAATTTTTCTAATCAAGAAAATGTAGAAAAGGCGGGCGTTTAAAAAATAAACCCTAGAAAATTAGAAAATTTTCGGGTTCTAACACTCATACTTTTCGGGGCTTCACAATCTCCCCTCCTTAAAAGAATGTCGTCCTCGACATTCCATCTTGTACCAATCAAGTCAAGACATCCCGCAAAAAATCTCTCAAGAGTCAAATCAATCCCACAGTCCGGCATCCTAAACTTCAAGCCTAGGATACACTATAGAGATCTGAAGCCTAAGCTCTGATACCAACTGTGACGACCCCACCTCCCCCTAAGGCGAACCAGAGGGTTCGGCGGGTCGCCTGCCCGGCTCTCGCCGGGACTCAGTCGTTCACTACGGTCCTCAAATAAATTGCAAGATAAATCTCAAATTTACATCCATGGTCCACAAATATACATCGAAGTCTCCAATAATTACATGTCATAAATGCAGCGGAAACAAATTCCCAACTATACATCACATGATTCCAAAACTATACGGTACAAGATATAAGCCATCCAGTCACGTGAATAAGTACTACAAGTCCTTCCTTCGCCACGAGCGCTGTGGAGGGGAATAAAATATTTTTGGGGTGAGCTAGAAGCTCAGCGAGTAACCAGTAAAATCAGTAATCAAATCGGTTTAACAATATTTCTTTTCAATGATGTCATAAATCAAATGATAAGTCCAGAAACGATTACAGCATTTACAAAACATTAAACATGGAGTATCAATAATTCAAGAAACATGTACAATGGAAAGCGATAGTAACCGTCATGAAAAGGATACGTTCATTTTTTTTTATAAATAATCCCTCGTTCATCTTTTTATTCCTTCATCTTTTTATTTTTTTTCCGGACGTTGGCCGGTCTCCACCCATCCGGACGTAGCCGGACTACAAGGTAATACTCGAGTATACCAAATTCACCCAGGGTCACCATATCGCCCGACCGAGTCCGCTTCTGGCTCGAGTCGATCGGTAACGAAGGGCAGGGCCCAATTCAGCCAAACGGCTTACATTCATGCGCAACTAACATTTAATCATTAATCATTGAAAATTTCATATTTATTGAGGTCGAGTGCAATAAAGTACACACTCGCCTAGAAAACTCATTTTAACAATCATTGAAAGCACTTAACGCATTATCAATCAATAATAACAACCCAATAAATCAAGGAATACAGCCAACAAGGAACACTCATATGCAAGCACGCATGATATGCAAGAAAACAGTTCAAAAGTAACTTTGGAAACAGTTTAAAGGTAAATAATGTAAGAAAACGGTTCAAAAGTAACTTTGGAAACAATTCAAAAATAAATAATGCAGGAAACGATTCATAAATAACTTTAGAAATAGTTTGAGGTCACTCACCTCAATGACTCAGAAATCATCCATCATATAACATTGCCTTGCTCAAACCCAAGTCTTAGATCACAAACTCAATGCAATCAAGTCCTTTCAAAGTTCGGACAGCACTTCCCCTGAATTTGCTTACTTTTCCAGCCATCATGGCTTCATTATATCCTCAGCCAGTCCCCAAAGGTACACACACAACAACAAGTTGATCCAATAGCCATTCAGCAAGCTCCAAGTAGTACTAGTACCAGTCAAGCTAGGGAAAAGTCCGGAAATGAAAGTTAAACTCAAAACCAGAAAAACAGTTTTGACGTCATTGTGCGGTAATGGTACCAAAGGCGCTACGATTGTCGGATGAAGGTACAAGATACACCGTTTCGAAGCTAAGAGATAGGGCTACAATATTGAAGAAGGTCACTCAACCCAGTTTCGAGTGTAACCAGGTCAAAAATGCAAGAAACTATACCAGAATCACAAAAACAGATTCACAAAACGTATTCTAGCGGAAACATCATAACTCAGGCTTTCCAAGTCCAAATCCAGAAATTCCAAAACCAGCTGAAAGCTAAGAAACAGGGCTAAATTTCATAAGAAGGCCTCAACAACAAATTCGGAAGCAATTCCAGCCAAAACAACCAATTACCGGCGCAGTTCTCAAGTTCGGGTAAAACCAGAACAGCAATAGTAATTTCGACTTTTCTCACTCTACGCTACTCCGATTGACCTGAAATTTTGTAGGCTCCTCTAAAATGTCATTCCTACAACTTTCATGTTTTAAGTAAAGGCCAATTCAGCCTCTATCTAGGACCTAAAAATTCGGACAGAATGTTCATCACAAAACCCTCACTTTTCAATTTTTGGTCCAAAACAGAAATTGGTTGCAATTAATCACTTTTTCCACCTCATAGAGTCCTTAAACATCATTTCCAATCATCATACATGACCCCATAATCATATCCATATGAAAACAGAAAAATCCCCAATAATTATAAAACTTCATCAATTCAACCAAAACTCAAGAAATAATCCATAAAACCATCTCTTTAGCCATCAGAAGTCTCTAATTTAGCATAATCAAGAACAAAGAAAGGATGGCTAGACATGATACCTTCAAATATCAAGAAAGGTGATGACTTAGGGATTTTTCTTCCAAAACAACTCCACCAAGAGCTTCAATCTTTCTTAGCTAGCAAGTTTTATGGAGTGATTTGCAATTTAATCGGTTGGAACTCAAGATTTGGACAAGAAATTGAAGTGCAAGATGATGGATTTTCTCTCTCTTTTTCTCTCAAAATTTCGTCCAAGACAAGCTAAAATGGAGAGAAATTGGGTCCAAATTGGTTTTAGTAAAGTTAGAAAAGTCTTGGTCAAAAGTCAAGGTCCAATGGTTTTGTGACAAATGGTCCTTTAGGGTTTTTATCTTATTTTTTTGTCTCTCCAATACAAATATCTTAACACATTGTAAAATAATATCACTTAATACAAAATTCCAACAAGTTGTCGAAAATATAATGCATTTACCGCACTTGCGGGTCCCACGTCCAAAATACACTTTTAATTTCTCAAAAACTAACCAATACTAGAAAAATCATTTTAAAACTATTTTTGCTCATAAACTTTATCTGGGGAATTTTTCTAATCAAGAAAATGTAGAAAAGGCGGGCGTTTAAAAAATAAACCCTAGAAAATTAGAAAATTTTCGGGTTCTCACACTCATACTTTTCGGGGCGTCACAATCTCCCCTCCTTAAAAGAATGTCGTCCTCGACATTCAATCTTGTACCAATCAAGTCAAGACATCCCGCAAAAAATCTCTCAAGAGTCAAATCAATCCCACAGTCCGGCATCCTAAACTTCAAGTCTAGGATACACTACAGAGATCTGAAGCCTAAGCTCTGATACCAACTGTGACGACCCCACCTCCCCCTAAGGCGAACCAGAGGGTTCGGCGGGTCGCCTGCCCGGCTCTCGCCGGGACTCAGTCGTTCACTACGGTCCTCAAATAAATTGCAAGATAAATCTCAAATTTACATCCATGGTCCACAAATATACATCCAAGTCGCCAATAATTACATGTCATAAATGCAGCGGAAACAAATTCCAACTATATATCAAATGATTCCAAAACTATACGGTACAAGATATAAGCCATCCAGTCACGTGAATAAGTACTACAAGTCCTTCCTTCGCCACGAGCGCTGTGGAGGGGAATAAAATATTTTTGGGGTGCAGCTAGGAAGCTCAGCGAGTAACCAGTAAAATCAGTATCAAATCGGTTTAACAATATTTCTTTCAATGATGTCATAAATCAAATGATAAGTTCCAGAAATTCGATTACAGCATTTACAAAACATCTAAACATGGAGTATCAATAATTCAAGAAAATGTACAATGAAAGCTGATAGTACATTTCATGAAAAGGATAGTTCAGATTTTTTTTTTTTATGAAATAATCCCCTCGTTCATTTCTTTTTATTTCCTTCGATCTTTTTATTTTTTTCTTTCCGGACGATTGGGCCGGTCTCCACCCATCCGACGTAGCCGGGACTCACCCATCCGGACGTAGCCGGACTACCAAGGTAATACTCGAGTTATACCAAATTCACCCGGGTCACCATATCGCCCGATCGGAGTCCGCTTCTGGCTCGAGTCGATCGGTACGAGGGCAGGCCCAATTCAGCCAAACGGCTATACATTCATGCGCAAACTAACAGTTTAATCATTAATCATTGAAAATTTTCATATTTATTGAGGGTCAAAGTTGCGATAAAGTACACAGCTCGCCTAGAAAACTCATTTTAAACAATCATTGAAAGCCACTTAAACATTCTCAATCAATAATAACAACCAATAAAATCAGAGGAATACAGCCAACAAGGAAACACTTCCATATGCAAGCACGCATGATATGCAAAGAAAAACACTTCAAAAGTAACTTTGGAAAACAGTTTTTTAAAGGTAAATAATGTAAGAAAACGGTTTTCAAAGTAACTTTTGGAAACAATTTTCAAAAGTAAATAATGCAGGAAACGATTCATAAATAACTTAGGAAATAGTTTGAGGTACTCACCTTCAATGACTCAGAAATCATCATCATATAAGCATTGGCCTTGCTCAAACCCAAGGTCTTAGATCACAAACTCAATGCAATCAAGTCCTTTCCAAAGTTCGACAGCACTTCCCCTGAATTGCCTTACTTTTCCAGCCCATCATTGCTTTCATTATATCCTCAGCCAGTCCCCAAGTACACACACAGCAACAAGTTGATCCAATTAGCCATTCAGCCAAGCTCCAGTAGTACTAGTACCAGTCAAGCTAGGAAAAAGTCCGGGGAAATGAAAGTTAACTCAAACCAGAAAAACAGTTTTGACTTCATTCGTGGGTTAATGTTCCAAGGCGCTACGATTGTCGGATGAAGGTACGAAGATACAACCGTTTCGAAGCCTAAGAGATAGGGCTACCAATAATTGAAGAAGGTCACTCAACCCAGTTTCGAGTGTAACCAGGTCAAAAATGCAATGAAAACTTATACCAGCAATCACAAAAACAGATTCCCACAAAACGATATTTCTAGCGGAAA
Source organism: Coffea eugenioides (assembly GCF_003713205.1). Taxonomy (NCBI): domain Eukaryota; kingdom Viridiplantae; phylum Streptophyta; class Magnoliopsida; order Gentianales; family Rubiaceae; genus Coffea; species Coffea eugenioides. The sequence continues at coordinate 69,460 of NW_020863641.1, forward strand.
CATCATAAACTCAGGGCTTTCCAAGTCCAGAATCCAGAAATTCCAAAACCAGCTGAAAGCTAAGAAAAACAGGGTAAATTTCATAAGAAGGCCTCAACAACCAACTTTCGGAAGCAATTCCAGCCAAAACAACCAATTACCGGCGCAGTTCTCAAGTTCGGATAAAACCAGAACAGCAATAGTAATTTCGACTTTTCTCACTCTACGCTACTCCGATTGACCTGAAATTTTGTAGGCTCCTCTAAAATGTCATTCCTACAACTTTCATGTTTTAAGTAAAGGCCAATTCGGCCTCTATCTAGGACCTAAAAATTCGGACAGAATGTTCATCACAAAACCCTCACTTTTCAATTTTTGGTCCAAAATAGAAATTGGTTGCAATTAATCACTTTTTCCACCTCATAGAGTCCTTAAACATCATTTCCAATCATCATACATGACCCCATAATCATATCCATATGAAAACAGAAAAATCCCCAATAATTATAAAACTTCATCAATTCAACCAAAACTCAAGAAATAATCCATAAAACCATCTCTTTAGCCATCACAAGTCTCTAATTTAGAATAATCAAGAACAAAGAAAGGATGGCTTGACATGATACCTTCAAATTATCAAGAAGGTTGATGACTTAGGGATTTTTCTTCCAAAACAACTCCACCAAGGCTTCAATCTTCCTTAGCTAGCAAGTTTTATGGGCGTGATTTGAATTTAATCGATTGGACTCGAAGATTGGACAAGAAATTGAAGTGCAGATGATGATTTTTCTCTTCTCTTTCTCTCAAAATTCGTTCCAAGGGACAACGGGCTAAAATGGAGAGGACAATTGGGTCCAAATTTTGGTTTTAGTAAAGTTAGAAAAGTCTTGGTCAAACGTCCAAGGTCCCCATGGTTTTGTGACAATGGTCCTTTTAGGGTTTTAATCTTATTTTTTGTCCTCTCCAATACAAAATATTCTTAACACAATTGTAAAAATAATATCACTAATACAAAATTCCAACAAGTTTCAAAAATATAATGCTATTTACCGCACTTGCGGGTCCACTCCAAAATACACTTAATTTTCTCAAAACAACCGGATTACTAGGAAAAATCATTGGTTAAAACGTATTTTTTGCTCAATAAACTTTATCTGGGGAATTTTTTCTAATCAAGAAAATGTAGAATAAGGCGGGCGTTTAAAAAATAAACCCTAGAAAATTAGAAAATTTTCGGGTTCTCACACTCATACTTTTCGGGGCGTCACAATCTCCCCTCCTTAAAAGAATGTCGTCCTCGACATTCAATCTTGTACCAATCAAGTCAAGACATCCCGCAAAAAATCTCTCAAGAGTCAAATCAATCCCACAGTCCGGCATCCTAAACTTCAAGTCTAGGATACACTACAGAGATCTGAAGCCTAAGCTCTGATACCAACTGTGACGACCCCACCTCCCCCTAAGGCGAACCAGAGGGTTCGGCGGGTCGCCTGCCCGGCTCTCGCCGGGACTCAGTCGTTCACTACGGTCCTCAAATAAATTGCAAGATAAATCTCAAATATACATCCATGGTCCACAAATATACATCCAAGTCTCCAATAATTACATGTCATAAATGCAGCGGAAACAAATTCCCAACTATACATCAAATGATTCCAAAACTATACAGTACAAGATATAAGCCATCCAGTCACGTGAATAAGTACTACAAGTCCTTCCTTCGCCACGAGCGCTGTGGAGGGGAATAAAATATTTTTGGGGTGAGCTAGAAGCTCAGCGAGTAACCAGTAAAATCAGTAATCAAATCGGTTTAACAATATTTCTTTTCAATGATGTCATAAATCAAATGATAAGTCCAGAAACGATTACAGCATTTACAAAACATTAAACATGGAGTATCAATAATTCAAGAAACATGTACAATGGAAAGCGATAGTAACAGTCATGAAAAGGATACGTTCATTTTTTTTTTATAAATAATCCCTCGTTCATCTTTTTATTCCTTCATCTTTTTATTTTTTTTCCGGACGTTGGCCGGTCTCCACCCATCCGGACGTAGCCGGACTACAAGGTAATACTCGAGTATACCAAATTCACCCAGGGTCACCATATCGCCCGACCGAGTCCGCTTCTGGCTCGAGTCGATCGGTAACGAAGGGCAGGGCCCAATTCAGCCAAACGGCTTACATTCATGCGCAACTAACATTTAATCATTAATCATTGAAAATTTCATATTTATTGAGGTCGAGTGCGATAAAGTACACACTCGCCTAGAAAACTCATTTTAGCAATCATTGAAAGCACTTAACACATTATCAATCAATAATAACAAGCCAATAAATCAAGGAATACAGCCAACAAGGAACACTCATATGCAAGCACGCATGATATGCAAGAAAACAGTTCAAAAGTAACTTTGGAAACAGTTTAAAGGTAAATAATGTAAGAAAACGGTTCAAAAGTAACTTTGGAAACAATTCAAAAGTAAATAATGCAGGAAACGATTCATAAATAACTTTAGAAATAGTTTGAGGTCACTCACCTCAATGACTCAGAAATCATCCATCATATAACATTGCCTTGCTCAAACCCAAGTCTTAGATCACAAACTCAATGCAATCAAGTCCTTTCAAAGTTCGGACAGCACTTCCCCTGAATTTGCTTACTTTTCCAGCCATCATGGCTTCATTATATCCTCAGCCAGTCCCCAAAGGTACACACACAACAACAAGTTGATCCAATAGCCATTCAGCAAGCTCCAAGTAGTACTAGTACCAGTCAAGCTAGGGAAAAGTCCGGAAATGAAAGTTAAACTCAAAACCAGAAAAACAGTTTTGACGTCATTGTGCGGTAATGGTACCAAAGGCGCTACGATTGTCGGATGAAGGTACAAGATACACCGTTTCGAAGCTAAGAGATAGGGCTACAATATTGAACAAGGTCACTCAACCCAGTTTCGAGTGTAACCAGGTCAAAAATGCAAGAAACTATACCAGAATCACAAAAACAGATTCACAAAACGTATTCTAGCGGAAACATCATAACTCAGGCTTTCCAAGTCCAAATCCAGAAATTCCAAAACCAGCTGAAAGCTAAGAAACAGGGCTAAATTTCATAAGAAGGCCTCAACAACCAATTCGGAAGCAATTCCAGCCAAAACAACCAATTACCGGCGCAGTTCTCAAGTTCGGGTAAAACCAGAACAGCAATAGTAATTTCGACTTTTCTCACTCTACGCTACTCCGATTGACCTGAAATTTTGTAGGCCCCTCTAAAATTTCATTCCTACAACTTTCATGTTTTAAGTAAAGGCCAATTCGGCCTCTATCTAGGACCTAAAAATTCGGACAGAATGTTCATCACAAAACCCTCACTTTTCAATTTTTGGTCCAAAACAGAAATTGGTTGCAATTAATCACTTTTTCCACCTCATAGAGTCCTTAAACATCATTTCCAATCATCATTCATGACCCCATAATCATATCCATATGAAAACAGAAAAATCCCCAATAATTATAAAACTTCATCAATTCAACCAAAACTCAAGAAATAATCCATAAAACCATCTCTTTAGCCATCACAAGTCTCTAATTTAGCATAATCAAGAACAAAGAAAGGATGGCTAGACATGATACCTTCAAATATCAAGAAAGGTGATGACTTAGGGATTTTTCTTCCAAAACAACTCCACCAAGAGCTTCAATCTTCCTTAGCTAGCAAGTTTTATGGAGTGATTTGCAATTTAATCGGTTGGAACTCAAGATTTGGATAAGAAATTGAAGTGCAAGATGATGGATTTTCTCTCTCTTTTTCTCTCAAAATTTCGTCCAAGACAAGCTAAATTGGAGAGAAATTGGGTCCAAATTGGTTTTAGTAAAGTTAGAAAAGTCTTGGTCAAAAGTCAAGGTCCAATGGTTTTGTGACAAATGGTCCTTTAGGGTTTTAATCTTATTTTTTTGTCTCTCCAATACAAATATCTTAACACATTGTAAAATAATATCACTTAATACAAAATTCCAACAAGTTGTCAAAAATATAATGCATTTACCGCACTTGCGGGTCCCACGTCCAAAATACACTTTTAATTTCTCAAAAACTAACCGATACTAGAAAAATCATTTTAAAACTATTTTTGCTCATAAACTTTATCTGGGGAATTTTTCTAATCAAGAAAATGTAGAAAAGGCGGGCGTTTAAAAAATAAACCCTAGAAAATTAGAAAATTTTCGGGTTCTCACACTCATACTTTTCGGGGCGTCACAATCTCCCCTCCTTAAAAGAATGTCGTCCTCGACATTCAATCTTGTACCAATCAAGTCAAGACATCCCGCAAAAAATCTCTCAAGAGTCAAATCAATCCCACAGTCCGGCATCCTAAACTTCAAGTCTAGGATACACTACAGAGATCTGAAGCCTAAGCTCTGATACCAACTGTGACGACCCCACCTCCCCCTAAGGCGAACCAGAGGGTTCGGCGGGTCGCCTGCCCGGCTCTCGCCGGGACTCAGTCGTTCACTACGGTCCTCAAATAAATTGCAAGATAAATCTCAAATTTACATCCATGGTCCACAAATATACATCCAAGTCTCCAATAATTACATGTCATAAATGCAGCGGAAACAAATTCCCAACTATACATCAAATGATTCCAAAACTATACGGTACAAGATATAAGCCATCCAGTCACGTGAATAAGTACTACAAGTCCTTCCTTCGCCACGAGCGCTGTGGAGGGGAATAAAATATTTTTGGGGTGAGCTAGAAGCTCAGCGAGTAACCAGTAAAATCAGTAATCAAATCGGTTTAACAATATTTCTTTTCAATGATGTCATAAATCAAATGATAAGTCCAGAAACGATTACAGCATTTACAAAACATTAAACATGGAGTATCAATAATTCAAGAAACATGTACAATGGAAAGCGATAGTAACCGTCATGAAAAGGATACGTTCATTTTTTTTTTATAAATAATCCCTCGTTCATCTTTTTATTCCTTCATCTTTTTATTTTTTTTTCCGGACGTTGGCCGGTCTCCACCCATCCGGACGTAGCCGGACTACAAGGTAATACTCGAGTATACCAAATTCACCCAGGGTCACCATATCGCCCGACCGAGTCCGCTTCTGGCTCGAGTCGATCGGTAACGAAGGGCAGGGCCCAATTCAGCCAAACGGCTTACATTCATGCGCAACTAACATTTAATCATTAATCATTGAAAATTTCATATTTATTGAGGTCGAGTGCGATAAAGTACACACTCGCCTAGAAAACTCATTTTAACAATCATTGAAAGCACTTAACACATTATCAATCAATAATAACAAGCCAATAAATCAAGGAATACAGCCAACAAGGAACACTCATATGCAAGCACGCATGATATGCAAGAAAACACTTCAAAAGTAACTTTGGAAACAGTTTAAAGGTAAATAATGTAAGAAAACGGTTCAAAAGTAACTTTGGAAACAATTCAAAAGTAAATAATGCAGGAAACGATTCATAAATAACTTTAGAAATAGTTTGAGGTCACTCACCTCAATGACTCAGAAATCATCCATCATATAACATTGCCTTGCTCAAACCCAAGTCTTAGATCACAAACTCAATGCAATCAAGTCCTTTCAAAGTTCGGACAGCACTTCCCCTGAATTTGCTTTACTTTTCCAGCCATCATGGCTTCATTATATCCTCAGTCAGTCCCAAAGGTACACACACAACAACAAGTTCATCCAATAGCCACTCAGCAAGCTCCAAGTAGTACTAGTACCAGTCAAGCTAGGGAAAAGTCCGGAAATGAAAGTTAAACTCAAAACCAGAAAAACAGTTTTGACGTCATTTTACGGTAATGGTACCAAAGGCGCTACGATTGTCGGATGAAGGTACAAGATACACCGTTACGAAGCTAAGAGATAGGTCTACAATATTGAAGAAGGTCACTCAACCCAGTTTCGAGTGTAACCAGGTCAAAAATGCAAGAAACTATACCAGAATCACAAAAACAGATTCACAAAACGTATTCTAGCGGAAACATCATAACTCAGGCTTTCCAAGTCCAAATCCAGAAATTCCAAAACCAGCTGAAAGCTAAGAAACAGGGATAAATTTCATAAGAAGGCCTCAACAACCAATTCGGAAGCAATTCCAGCCAAAACAACCAATTACCGGCGCAGTTCTCAAGTTCGGGTAAAACCAGAACAGCAATAGTAATTTCGACTTTTCTCACTCTACGCTACTCCGATTGAACTGAAATTTTGTAGGCTCCTCTAAAATGTCATTCCTACAACTTTCATGTTTTAAGTAAAGGCCAATTCGGCCTCTATCTAGGACCTAAAAATTCGGACAGAATGTTCATCACAAAACCCTCACTTTTCAATTTTTGGTCCAAAACAGAAATTGGTTGCAATTAATCACTTTTTCCACCTCATAGAGTCCTTAAACATCATTTCCAATCATCATTCATGACCCCATAATCATATCCATATGAAAACAGAAAAATCCCCAATAATTATAAAACTTCATCAATTCAACCAAAACTCAAGAAATAATCCATAAAACCATCTCTTTAGCCATCACAAGTCTCTAATTTAGCATAATCAAGAACAAAGAAAGGATGGCTAGACATGATACCTTCAAATATCAAGAAAGGTGATGACTTAGGGATTTTTCTTCCAAAACAACTCCACCAAGAGCTTCAATCTTCCTTAGCTAGCAAGTTTTATGGAGTGATTTGCAATTTAATCGGTTGGAACTCAAGATTTGGACAAGAAATTGAAGTGCAAGATGATGGATTTTCTCTCTATTTTTCTCTCAAAATTTCGTCCAAGACAAGCTAAAATGGAGAGAAATTGGGTCCAAATTGGTTTTAGTAAAGTTAGAAAAGTCTTGGTCAAAAGTCAAGGTCCGATGGTTTTGTGACAAATGGTCCTTTAGGGTTTTAATCTTATTTTTTTGTCTCTCCAATACAAATATCTTAACACATTGTAAAATAATATCACTTAATACAAAATTCCAACAAGTTGTCAAAAATATAATGCATTTACCGCACTTGCGGGTCCCACGTCCAAAATACGCTTTTAATTTCTCAAAAACTAACCGATACTAGAAAAATCATTTTAAAACTATTTTTGCTCATAAACTTTATCTGGGAATTTTTCTAATCAAGAAAATGTAGAAAAGGCGGGCGTTTAAAAAATAAACCCTAGAAAATTAGAAAATTTTCGGGTTCTCACACTCATACTTTTCGGGGCGTCACAATCTCCCCTCCTTAAAAGAATGTCGTCCTCGACATTCAATCTTGTACCAATCAAGTCAAGACATCCCGCAAAAAATCTCTCAAGAGTCAAATCAATCCCACAGTCCGGCATCCTAAACTTCAAGCCTAGGATACACTACAGAGATCTGAAGCCTAAGCTCTGATACCAACTGTGACGACCCCACCTCCCCCTAAGGCGAACCAGAGGGTTCGGCGGGTCGCCTGCCCGGCTCTCGCCGGGACTCAGTCGTTCACTACGGTCCTCAAATAAATTGCAAGATAAATCTCAAATTTACATCCATGGTCCACAAATATACATCCAAGTCTCCAATAATTACATGTCATAAATGCAGCGGAAACAAATTCCCAACTATACATCAAATGATTCCAAAACTATACGGTACAAGATATAAGCCATCCAGTCACGTGAATAAGTACTACAAGTCCTTCCTTCGCCACGAGCCCTGTGGAGGGGAATAAAATATTTTTGGGGTGAGCTAGAAGCTCAGCGAGTAACCAGTAAAATCAGTAATCAAATCGGTTTAACAATATTTCTTTTCAATGATGTCATAAATCAAATGATAAATCCAGAAACGATTAAAGCATTTACAAAACATTAAACATGGAGTATCAATAATTCAAGAAACATGTACAATGGAAAGCGATAGTAACAGTCATGAAAAGGATACGTTCATTTTTTTTTATAAATAATCCCTCGTTCATCTTTTTATTCCTTCATCTTTTTATTTTTTTTCCGGACGTTGGCCGGTCTCCACCCATCCGGACGTAGCCGGACTACAAGGTAATACTCGAGTATACCAAATTCACCCAGGGTCACCATATCGCCCGACCGAGTCCGCTTCTGGCTCGAGTCGATCGGTAACGAAGGGCAGGGCCCAATTCAGCCAAACGGCTTACATTCATGCGCAACTAACATTTAATCATTAATCATTGAAAATTTCATATTTATTGAGGTCGAGTGCGATAAAGTATACACTCGCCTAGAAAACTCATTTTAACAATCATTGAAAGCACTTAACACATTATCAATCAATAATAACAAGCCAATAAATCAAGGAATACAGCCAACAAGGAACACTCATATGCAAGCACGCATGATATGCAAGAAAACAGTTCAAAAGTAACTTTGGAAACAGTTTAAAGGTAAATAATGTAAGAAAACGGTTCAAAAGTAACTTTGGAAACAATTCAAAAGTAAATAATGCAGGAAACGATTCATAAATAACTTTAGAAATAGTTTGAGGTCACTCACCTCAATGACTCAGAAATCATCCATCATATAACATTGCCTTGCTCAAACCCAAGTCTTAGATCACAAACTCAATGCAATCAAGTCCTTTCAAAGTTCGGACAGCACTTCCCCTGAATTTGCTTACTTTTCCAGCCATCATGGCTTCATTATATCCTCAGTCAGTCCCAAAGGTACACACACAACAACAAGTTCATCCAATAGCCACTCAGCAAGCTCCAAGTAGTACTAGTACCAGTCAAGCTAGGGAAAAGTCCGGAAATGAAAGTTAAACTCAAAACCAGAAAAACAGTTTTGACGTCATTTTACGGTAATGGTACCAAAGGCGCTACGATTGTCGGATGAAGGTACAAGATACACCGTTACGAAGCTAAGAGATAGGGCTACAATATTGAAGAAGGTCACTCAACCCAGTTTCGAGTGTAACCAGGTCAAAAATGCAAGAAACTATACCAGAATCACAAAAACAGATTCACAAAACGTATTCTAGCGGAAACATCATAACTCAGGCTTTCCAAGTCCAAATCCAGAAATTCCAAAACCAGCTGAAAGCTAAGAAACAGGGATAAATTTCATAAGAAGGCCTCAACAACCAATTCGGAAGCAATTCCAGCCAAAACAACCAATTACCGGCGCAGTTCTCAAGTTCGGGTAAAACCAGAACAGCAATAGTAATTTCGACTTTTCTCACTCTACGCTACTCCGATTGACCTGAAATTTTGTAGGCTCCTCTAAAATGTCATTCCTACAACTTTCATGTTTTAAGTAAAGGCCAATTCGGCCTCTATCTAGGACCTAAAAATTCGGACAGAATGTTCATCACAAAACCCTCACTTTTCAATTTTTGGTCCAAAACAGAAATTGGTTGCAATTAATCACTTTTTCCACCTCATAGAGTCCTTAAACATCATTTCCAATCATCATACATGACCCCATAATCATATCCATATGAAAACAGAAAAATCCCCAATAATTATAAAACTTCATCAATTCAACCAAAACTCAAGAAATAATCCATAAAACCATCTCTTTAGCCATCACAAGTCTCTAATTTAGCATAATCAAGAACAAAGAAATGGATGGCTAGACATGATACCTTCAAATATCAAGAAAGGTGATGACTTAGGGATTTTTCTTCCAAAACAACTCCACCAAGAGCTTCAATCTTCCTTAGCTAGCAAGTTTTATGGAGTGATTTGCAATTTAATCGGTTGGAACTCAAGATTTGGATAAGAAATTGAAGTGCAAGATGATGGATTTTCTCTCTCTTTTTCTCTCAAAATTTCGTCCAAGACAAGCTAAATTGGAGAGAAATTGGGTCCAAATTGGTTTTAGTAAAGTTAGAAAAGTCTTGGTCAAAAGTCAAGGTCCAATGGTTTTGTGACAAATGGTCCTTTAGGGTTTTAATCTTATTTTTTTGTCTCTCCAATACAAATATCTTAACACATTGTAAAATAATATCACTTAATACAAAATTCCAACAAGTTGTCAAAAATATAATGCATTTACCGCACTTGCGGGTCCCACGTCCAAAATACGCTTTTAATTTCTCAAAAACTAACCGATACTAGAAAAATCATTTTAAAACTATTTTTGCTCATAAACTTTATCTAGGGAATTTTTCTAATCAAGAACATGTAGAAAAGGCGGGCGTTTAAAAAATAAACCCTAGAAAATTAGAAAATTTTCGGGTTCTCACACTCATACTTTTCGGGGCGTCACAATCTCCCCTCCTTAAAAGAATGTCGTCCTTGTGAGAACCCGTAATTTTTCCATTTGTTAGGTTTTATAATCTTTCTAGGCTTTCTTGTTTTCAATGGCTTGTTTTCTACACTTTCTGTATCCGGAAAATTTTCTAGATTATTTTTACGAGTAAATATAGTTTTTAGATGACTTTTCTAGTATCGAATAGATTTTGAGAAATTAAGAACGTATATCGGACGTGGGACCCACTAGTGTGAAAAGTTTGGAAAAATTCGGCCAATTAGGTTAAATTCCGGATACTGTGTAAAATTTATCGGGTGTTAAGAGATAAGTAGAGTGTGTGAAATGATTGATGTGAGAGAAAAAGAAGTGATAAGATTGCATTAATGGAGTGACAAGTGTCACACAACCATTGGTTGGACTTTGTTGGCAACTATTCACTATTTTGACTTTTGACCCAAGGAAGTAAATATCTCAAAAATTCACAAAAATTACCATTTTCTTACCTTGTGTTGGCCGGCTCTCTCTCTTGCAAGAAGGAAGGAAATTCTTGAACTTTCTAGCTTCCATTTCACTCAATCTTCCACAACTAATCACCTAGAATAGATTCTACTCCATAAAAACCTTTCTTCTAGTGCTAGTAAGTAGTTTGGTGGAGTTTGTTTGAAGAGCTAAGGTGTCCAACATCTCTCTCTCTCTTAATTTCTTGGTAAGTGATGCTTGAACACCCTACTACACCTAATGATGTTTATGTTATGCTTAGAAGTAGCTTGAGTGATGGTATATGTGATTTATTTCTTGGTTTGAAGTGATTTGGTTGAGTTTTTTATTTTTTGAGGAATTTTCTGGTTTCATATGATCTTGATGGTGTGGTTGTTTTTGATGGTTGGTAATAAGGGGCTTTGACTCTAGTGGGTGTGAATTGTTGATAAATGCAATCAATTTTGGGTTTGGAATGAAATGTGAAAGTTAGGGTTCATGAACCCCTAATCTGTCCGAAATTTTAGGTCATAGATAGAGGCCGAATTGGACTTTGCTCAAAACATGAAAGTTGTAGGTATTGATGAGTATGAAGTGCCTGAAAAATTTCAGGGAATTTGGCGTAGTATAGAGTGAGTTATGCCGTTTTTACGGTTGCTGTTTTTGGTGAACAGAATGTCCGAACTGCGATAGTAATTTCCTGTTTTGACTGGAATTGGTTTGGATTTTGTTGTTGGTGTCTTCTGATGAAATGTATCTTGATGTCTTAGCTATCATATGCCTTTGGAATCAATGCATTTGGACCTCTGTAGACTGAGTTGGACGAATTACAGCATTGTGTGATTCGGGAACCTGCAATTACGGTTCTGGGCTGGTTTTCTGCATTTTGGACCTAGTTGTGCTAGGATTTGGACTGAGTGGCCTTCTACATTGTTGTAGCCCTGTCTTTTAGCTTCGAGATGGTGGGTCTTACGGCCTCATCCGATAAGCGTAGCGCATTTTGTGCTATTACCGCAAAAAGAGGACGAAAACTGTTTTTCTGGTTTGCTATTATGCTTGTTTATGCATATGAAACCCTATTGGGTTATGATTGGCATGGCTTTTTGACTCGTTATCGAGTCTCATTGTACTTGCTTACATGTTTTAAGACTTACTCTTATTCCGGTCATTTCCTAGCTAACTTTTGTACTTGTACTGCTTTGAGCCTAGTGAACGGCTCTTGGTAAATGAGATGACTTTTGTGTGAAATGTTGGGACTGATTTGAGGATATAATGAAGCCTTAATGGCTGGAAAAGTAAGAAATTTAGGGGAGGTGCTGCCCGATTTTATAGGCCGTTTGGTTCCTTTAAGTTGGATTTGCCTTTCTGTGGAAATGAAAGGCTTTTGGGTTGTTTGCGCCTAAGTCTTCATGTTACCTTTTCGTTTCTAAGAAAATCATGTTTTGCACCCTTGCATTAGTAACTATTTGGCGAGGCATCGAGCCTCACATGTGCATTCTGTTTACTCGTTCTGGAAGTAAAACCTTCAATTGGTTTATTTTGATTATTTTAGGATTTCTTGGCGATTAAGGCCAATCTGAAGTGAAAACTTTTGAAGTTGAGCCGGTGAGTGTACCACTCCCCTCCGTTGCTATTTAACTTGATTTCTGCTCTGCAATCTGTTTATTTGTTCGAGACGAGGGTGTACTTTATCACACTCGTTCTCTAGTCTGTTCATGTGCCAATTTCTATGAAAAATTTGAATCTGTTATCTGTGTCTGCATCTGTTCGAATTTCTATGACCTATGAGCTCAATCCTGTGGCTAAGTTATTCGAGTCGGGCCGGCAAGGGCCTGGACGATTAGATAACGAACCACGGTAGTCTGTTCGGGGATTTTGGGTATTGAGACCCTTGATTCCGGGTATACTCGAGTATTACCATTTTGTTCGTTTGAGGTGAGCGGGCCCGGTAAAGGGGTGTTTGGTGGACGGAATTCGGTGTAAAGAGGAGTCTACGGACGTTTTGGTTCTATCTACGTTGACGGAGAGTCAACCGGTTTGGATCAAGTACTGCGCTGGAAATTTGGCTCCTGAGAGCCACCCGTATCCTTCTGATTTGACTCATTGGTTCTTTTGCTTTACATCTGGCATGTGTATCTGATTCGTTAAATGTGAAATGCCATGATTTTTCTGCTATATGTTTGGTACCTCATTGAGCGCAAGCTCACCCCTTTCTGTTCCTTTTGTTTTCCTTACAGGAACCTCTTTTGGAAATCATGATTTTGAAAAGCGAGTTGAGCTAGTTAGATAATCTTTTGTTCTTTTGTATAGCTCCTCGAGGGGTAGCAAACTCTAAATGTACTTCGTTTCACTGGTTCCATTTGAATTGTAAACCTAGCGACATGTATATATGAAAGTGTTTTTCCCATGTGATTTTGGTAAGTTACTGTTAAGCTTGGCGGTTTTCAATCATTCAATTCTTTTGGGTCCTATCTCGCGTAATATCGGATTTGTGTGATTCGACTCCGTAGTCCTGGCGAGAGCTAGGCAGGCGGTCCGCCGAACCCTTTGGTTCGCCTTAGGGTAAGGTGGGGCTGTTACAAGTGGTATCAGAGCCACTTCGCGTGGTCTCTGCACGGAGTGAGACTGGGCCAAGTGGTGTTGGGTCCTAATTTCATGAATATGTCTAAGTGCTCGTTTGAGCATAAGTTATGAACCGGGTATGTGATAAGTATACGAATCATTATCATGGGACTCGAGGAAGTTAGGGATGTATGCCGGGTAGGAATCCTTAATAAAGATGGTTTACTCTTGGGACCGGCCGGCTCGAGTTGTGAATTATCTTAGATGGGATTCTTGCGCCCGGATACGAAAGATATGAGGGCCTAGGTTAGAAAGGATTTGGTGAACTAGAAAGGCCATTTCTCGGTGGATCGTTTATGTTTGTACTTGACTTAACTGGCTGTATATATGATAAGGAATTTCGAGGATGAAATTCTTTTAAGGGGGAGAGAGTGTGAGAACCCGTAATTTTTCCATTTGTTAGGTTTTATAATCTTTCTAGGCTTTCTTGTTTTCAATGGCTTGTTTTCTACACTTTCTGTATCCGGAAAATTTTCTAGATTATTTTTACGAGTAAATATAGTTTTTAGATGACTTTTCTAGTATCGAATAGATTTTGAGAAATTAAGGACGTATATCGGACGTGGGACCCACTAGTGTGAAAAGTTTGGAAAAATTCGGCCAATTAGGTTAAATTCCGGATACTGTGTAAAATTTATCGGGTGTTAAGAGATAAGTAGAGTGTGTGAAATGATTGATGTGAGAGAAAAAGAAGTGATAAGATTGCATTAATGGAGTGACAAGTGTCACACAACCATTGGTTGGACTTTGTTGGCAACTATTCACTATTTTGACTTTTGACCCAAGGAAGTAAATATCTCAAAAATTCACAAAAATTACCATTTTCTTACCTTGTGTTGGCCGGCTCTCTCTCTTGCAAGAAGGAAGGAAATTCTTGAACTTTCTAGCTTCCATTTCACTCAATCTTCCACAACTAATCACCTAGAATAGATTCTACTCCATAAAAACCTTTCTTCTAGTGCTAGTAAGTAGTTTGGTGGAGTTTGTTTGAAGAGCTAAGGTGTCCAACATCTCTCTCTCTCTTAATTTCTTGGTAAGTGATGCTTGAACACCCTACTACACCTAATGATGTTTATGTTATGCTTAGAAGTAGCTTGAGTGATGGTATATGTGATTTATTTCTTGGTTTGAAGTGATTTGGTTGAGTTTTTTATTTTTTGAGGAATTTTCTGGTTTCATATGATCTTGATGGTGTGGTTGTTTTTGATGGTTGGTAATAAGGGGCTTTGACTCTAGTGGGTGTGAATTGTTGATAAATGCAATCAATTTTGGGTTTGGAATGAAATGTGAAAGTTAGGGTTCATGAACCCCTAATCTGTCCGAAATTTTAGGTCATAGATAGAGGCCGAATTGGACTTTGCTCAAAACATGAAAGTTGTAGGTATTGATGAGTATGAAGTGCCTGAAAAATTTCAGGGAATTTGGCGTAGTATAGAGTGAGTTATGCCGTTTTTACGGTTGCTGTTTTTGGTGAACAGAATGTCCGAACTGCGATAGTAATTTCCTGTTTTGACTGGAATTGGTTTGGATTTTGTTGTTGGTGTCTTCTGATGAAATGTATCTTGATGTCTTAGCTATCATATGCCTTTGGAATCAATGCATTTGGACCTGTGTAGACTGAGTTGGACGAATTACAGCATTGTGTGATTCGGGAACCTGCAATTACGGTTCTGGGCTGGTTTTCTGCATTTTGGACCTAGTTGTGCTAGGATTTGGACTGAGTGGCCTTCTACATTGTTGTAGCCCTGTCTTTTAGCTTCGAGATGGTGGGTCTTACGGCCTCATCCGATAAGCGTAGCGCATTTTGTGCTATTACCGCAAAAAGAGGACGAAAACTGTTTTTCTGGTTTGCTATTATGCTTGTTTATGCATATGAAACCCTATTGGGTTATGATTGGCATGGCTTTTTGACTCGTTATCGAGTCTCATTGTACTTGCTTACATGTTTTAAGACTTACTCTTATTCCGGTCATTTCCTAGCTAACTTTTGTACTTGTACTGCTTTGAGCCTAGTGAACGGCTTTTGGTAAATGAGATGACTTTTGTGTGAAATGTTGGGACTGATTTGAGGATATAATGAAGCCTTAATGGCTGGAAAAGTAAGAAATTTAGGGGAGGTGCTGCCCGATTTTATAGGCCGTTTGGTTCCTTTAAGTTGGATTTGCCTTTCTGTGGAAATGAAAGGCTTTTGGGTTGTTTGCGCCTAAGTCTTCATGTTACCTTTTCGTTTCTAAGAAAATCATGTTTTGCACCCTTGCATTAGTAACTATTTGGCGAGGCATCGAGCCTCACATGTGCATTCTGTTTACTCGTTCTGGAAGTAAAACCTTCAATTGGTTTATTTTGATTATTTTAGGATTTCTTGGCGATTAAGGCCAATCTGAAGTGAAAACTTTTGAAGTTGAGCCGGTGAGTGTACCACTCCCCTCCGTTGCTATTTAACTTGATTTCTGCTCTGCAATCTGTTTATTTGTTCGAGACGAGGGTGTACTTTATCACACTCGTTCTCTAGTCTGTTCATGTGCCAATTTCTATGAAAAATTTGAATCTGTTATCTGTGTCTGCATCTGTTCGAATTTCTATGACCTATGAGCTCAATCCTGTGGCTAAGTTATTCGAGTCGGGCCGGCAAGGGCCTGGACGATTAGATAACGAACCACGGTAGTCTGTTCGGGGATTTTGGGTATTGAGACCCTTGATTCCGGGTATACTCGAGTATTACCATTTTGTTCGTTTGAGGTGAGCGGGCCCGGTAAAGGGGTGTTTGGTGGACGGAATTCGGTGTAAAGAGGAGGCTACGGACGTTTTGGTTCTATCTACGTTGACGGAGAGTCAACCGGTTTGGATCAAGTACTGCGCTGGAAATTTGGCTCCTGAGAGCCACCCGTATCCTTCTGATTTGACTCATTGGTTCTTTTGCTTTACATCTGGCATGTGTATCTGATTCGTTAAATGTGAAATGCCATGATTTTTCTGCTATATGTTTGGTACCTCATTGAGCGCAAGCTCACCCCTTTCTGTTCCTTTTGTTTTCCTTACAGGAACCTCTTTTGGAAATCATGATTTTGAAAAGCGAGTTGAGCTAGTTAGATAATCTTTTGTTCTTTTGTATAGCTCCTCGAGGGGTAGCAAACTCTAAATGTACTTCGTTTCACTGGTTCCATTTGAATTGTAAACCTAGCGACATGTATATATGAAAGTGTTTTTCCCATGTGATTTTGGTAAGTTACTGTTAAGCTTGGCGGTTTTCAATCATTCAATTCTTTTGGGTCCTATCTCGCGTAATATCGGATTTGTGTGATTCGACTCCGTAGTCCTGGCGAGAGCTAGGCAGGCGGTCCGCCGAACCCTTTGGTTCGCCTTAGGGTAAGGTGGGGCTGTTACAAGTGGTATCAGAGCCACTTCGCGTGGTCTCTGCACGGAGTGAGACTGGGCCAAGTGGTGTTGGGTCCTAATTTCATGAATATGTCTAAGTGCTCGTTTGAGCATAAGTTATGAACCGGGTATGTGATAAGTATACGAATCATTATCATGGGACTCGAGGAAGTTAGGGATGTATGCCGGGTAGGAATCCTTAATAAAGATGGTTTACTCTTGGGACCGGCCGGCTCGAGTTGTGAATTATCTTAGATGGGATTCTTGCGCCCGGATACGAAAGATATGAGGGCCTAGGTTAGAAAGGATTTGGTGAACTAGAAAGGCCATTTCTCGGTGGATCGTTTATGTTTGTACTTGACTTAACTGGCTGTATATATGATAAGGAATTTCGAGGATGAAATTCTTTTAAGGGGGAGAGAGTGTGAGAACCCGTAATTTTTCCATTTGTTAGGTTTTATAATCTTTCTAGGCTTTCTTGTTTTCAATGGCTTGTTTTCTACACTTTCTGTATCCGGAAAATTTTCTAGATTATTTTTACGAGTAAATATAGTTTTTAGATGACTTTTCTAGTATCGAATAGATTTTGAGAAATTAAGGACGTATATCGGACGTGGGACCCACTAGTGTGAAAAGTTTGGAAAAATTCGGCCAATTAGGTTAAATTCCGGATACTGTGTAAAATTTATCGGGTGTTAAGAGATAAGTAGAGTGTGTGAAATGATTGATGTGAGAGAAAAAGAAGTGATAAGATTGCATTAATGGAGTGACAAGTGTCACACAACCATTGGTTGGACTTTGTTGGCAACTATTCACTATTTTGACTTTTGACCCAAGGAAGTAAATATCTCAAAAATTCACAAAAATTACCATTTTCTTACCTTGTGTTGGCCGGCTCTCTCTCTTGCAAGAAGGAAGGAAATTCTTGAACTTTCTAGCTTCCATTTCACTCAATCTTCCACAACTAATCACCTAGAATAGATTCTACTCCATAAAAACCTTTCTTCTAGTGCTAGTAAGTAGTTTGGTGGAGTTTGTTTGAAGAGCTAAGGTGTCCAACATCTCTCTCTCTCTTAATTTCTTGGTAAGTGATGCTTGAACACCCTACTACACCTAATGATGTTTATGTTATGCTTAGAAGTAGCTTGAGTGATGGTATATGTGATTTATTTCTTGGTTTGATGTGATTTGGTTGAGTTTTTTATTTTTTGAGGAATTTTCTGGTTTCATATGATCTTGATGGTGTGGTTGTTTTTGATGGTTGGTAATAAGGGGCTTTGACTCTAGTGGGTGTGAATTGTTGATAAATGCAATCAATTTTGGGTTTGGAATGAAATGTGAAAGTTAGGGTTCATGAACCCCTAATCTGTCCGAAATTTTAGGTCATAGATAGAGGCCGAATTGGACTTTGCTCAAAACATGAAAGTTGTAGGTATTGATGAGTATGAAGTGGCTGAAAAATTTCAGGGAATTTGGCGTAGTATAGAGTGAGTTATGCCATTTTTACGGTTGCTATTTTTGGTGAACAGAATGTCCGAACTGCGATAGTAATTGCCTGTTTTGACTGGAATTGGTTTGGATTTTGTTGTTGGTGTCTTCTGATGAAATGTAGCTTGATGTCTTAGCTATCATATTGCTTTGGAATCAATGCATTTGGACCTGTGTAGACTGAGTTGGACGAATTACAGCATTGTGTGATTCGGGAACCTGCAATTACGGTTCTGGGCTGGTTTTCTGCATTTTGGACCTAGTTGTGCTAGGATTTGGACTGAGTGGCCTTCTACATTGTTGTAGCCCTGTCTTTTAGCTTCGAGATGGTGGGTCTTACGCCCTCATCCGATAAGCGTAGCGCATTTTGTGCTATTACCGCAAAAAGAGGATGAAAACTGTTTTTCTGGTTTGCTATTATGCTTGTTTATGCATATGAAACCCTATTGGGTTATGATTGGCATGGCTTTTTGACTCGTTATCGAGTCTCATTGTACTTGCTTACATGTTTTAAGACTTACTCTTATTCCGGTCATTTCCTAGCTAACTTTTGTACTTGTACTGCTTTGAGCCTAGTGAACGGCTTTTGGTAAATGAGATGACTTTTGTGTGAAATGTTGGGACTGATTTGAGGATATAATGAAGCCTTAATGGCTGGAAAAGTAAGAAATTTAGGGGAGGTGCTGCCCGATTTTATAGGCCGTTTGGTTCCTTTAAGTTGGATTTGCCTTTTTGTGGAAATGAAAGGCTTTTGGGTTGTTTGCGCCTAAGTCTTCATGTTACCTTTTCGTTTCTAAGAAAATCATGTTTTGCACCCTTGCATTAGTAACTATTTGGCGAGGCATCGAGCCTCACATGTGCATTCTGTTTACTCGTTCTGGAAGTAAAACCTTCAATTGGTTTATTTTGATTATTTTAGGATTTCTTGGCGATTAAGGCCAATCTGAAGTGAAAACTTTTGAAGTTGAGCCGGTGAGTGTACCACTCCCCTCCATTGCTATTTAACTTGATTTCTGCTCTGCAATCTGTTTATTTGTTCGAGACGAGGGTGTATTTTATCACACTCGTTCTCTAGTCTGTTCATGTGCCAATTTCTATGAAAAATTTGAATCTGTTATCTGTGTCTGCATCTGTTCGAATTTCTATGACCTATGAGCTCAATCCTGATGTGCGACGGATCTAGACGAACACCAAGTTGGGATGATTTGCGGAACTTTGACCCTTCTAGAATCACGAGCCACGAACTAAGGAGATTCCTTAACCCAAGACTAGCAAATTTAGTGAACCAAAAGTAAAGATAGAAGAACGCCACAATCAAGGAGACTACTTGATTGATAAGTTCGATGAACAGCTTGAGATTGATTCTCAAGTATTCAAAGGAAATTCTCTTGAGGCAAGAGAGAGTGAAATAACTCACATATATTTTATAAAATCTGAATTCTCCTTTAATGAATGAAAACCTAGGCTATATATAGCCTTACAACTTGAAAACCTAAAGTGACTTGAAAACCCTAACTCGGCTAGGCTAGGCCTTTGGCCCGATTCCACTACTCAAATCCACTATCTAATGGTCAGCTTATAATCGATCCAATGAAAGCTTTAAGCTGGCCCAACATAACCCAATAAAAGCTAATTAACCAACTTAAGTTATAGTGAGCCTAGACTCTATAAATCGGATCCAACTCAACATGAGGTCTTGGACCGAATTTATTCCTAGCAAATAAAATAGAAATCTAGAAAATAAACTACTAACTATTACTAAAAGATTCAATCTCTTGCAGCCCAAAACATGGCCCATAAGCGGCCCATATTTCGTATCATTCCCCTCCTCTTAAAAAAAGATTTGTCCTCAAATCGTGTTTGGAAATGAATGGTACTACAAGAGTTGGCAGTATGAAACTTCAAATCTCCACATATTGGCTCTCTTAGAATGGATGATACTTGCATACGTCATGATTATTGTAATTCGGTGCACATGTCTCTTGGTTAGCTTGAAAATGCTCACAATCCGCCATGGGAAACTCAAGGCTTTGCTCCAACCACTCCAAAGCTCTCTAATCAGCATTGTGTCATGAATGGTCGAATTTGGACCTACACAATAAATCACACGATTAGGATTTGTAGGTATAAAATCACTTGACAGCTTACCATTCACATTCACAAGATAAGGATCTTCATAGTGATGCTCAATCAGGCTAGGAAAGTCTCGGACATGATTGTGCAAAGTTACAAAATTCATTGCAAGTTGTTGTGGGTATGGCCTATATTGCACAAATGGAACAAGATCGAGATAGGTAGCTTTTGAACCCTCAAATTGAAGAATAAAACCAGGTTGATATCTTGATGAATTTGACTAGCTAGAAACCAACTTTGAAACGACGGATCTAGACGAACACCAAGTTGGGATCATTTGCGTAGACTTGACCCTTCTAGAATCATTAGCCACGAAACAAGGAGAACCTTAACCCAAGAAACTCAAATGGTTGAAGATTCATTGATTTCTCAAACCAAGACAGTACTGAAATGCGAGAATTATACCTTCACTTAACCCTTATCAATTTGGCTAAGCTCTGGCAAACTTTATCCTTAAGTTAGTGATGGCCAACGTGTATAAAACCAATATCTATTTCTTTGAGACTTTGATGATTATCAATGCTCAGTTATCTCACGCCAAGAGCCACAGTATCTTATCTACCTTTAGGCACAGAGATGGTGAAGTTCCAGTTGACACATCGTCATGTCCATATTTTCGTTAACTGCAAAATCCAAATTTTTAGAATACTCACTACTTCATTGACGTTTCTCACCCTTTGTTTCAAGTTGTGTGTGTATGGCACTCTAATTTGGACACATTCACTTGAAAAACACTTTGTTTGTTTCCTTGAAGAAATCAGAAATTTTCTCAAGGAAGTTCAATAGCAAACTTAATCAAAATAGCTCCCAATTGTATCAAAGAACAAGGAAACAAAAAGTAGAAATGGAAAGCTCAAGTAATGAATAAGGAATGGAAGAGGAAAGAATTGATGTACAAAGAAAAAAAAAGAAAGTCCAAGTACGATGATGGAGTTCCCAAGTGCTTTACTTAATTGCCCAATTGATTTTTGGAAACAAGTTAGGTGTTGGACTTATTTGGAAATTTCCTTAAAGTCGGCTAACCAAACAGAATTATTACCAAAATTTTTCCAGATTCCCTCTCCAAAAAGCCTTCCTAAAGTCGGCTATAACAAATCAGAATTGTTCCCAAAAAAATTCCAGATTTCCTTCTCTTTTGAAACCTCCCAAAGTCGGCTGCAAAACAGAATTTGGTAGCTAAAAAATTTCCAGATTTCTGCTCCTTTTAAACCTTCCAAAGTCGGCTGCAAAACAGAATTTGGTAGCTTCCTAACCGCTGAAAATTTCCAGATTTGTTACCTTATCAAATCAGAATTGCTTCCACGAAAAAAATTCCAGATTTCTTGTCTTTTTAAATTCCCCTCAAAGTCGGCTGGAATTTCCTAAAAATTTTTCCAGATTTGGTAGCTTCCTAACCCAAAAATTGTTCCAGAATTACCTCTTCTTAAATCCCCTCAAAGTCGGCTGGAACTTCCTAATTTTTTTGGTCCAGATTTGGTAGCTTCCTAACCCAAAAATTTTCCAGAATTACCTCTTCTTAAAGCCGACCCTTGCCCCCAAAAATTTTCGTCCCTTACTCTCCCTCAAGAACAACAATTCGGCCCTCCCCTCTTTGCTCCACACAAGGACAGTTTTGACGCTTGGTGCTAAACAATGGCTTCACAAGATGACACAAGCAACGTCACCCAAGAATACCCCAAGCGGCCTGCTCAAGAAACTCCCAAGAGGTTTACTCCTAAGCCAAGAAAACCCCGTATGGAAGCAAGGGCGTACAAGAAACTGTTTATACGTAGGGAGGTGCAAATCTTCAAGAACCAAGATGGTCAAGATCCTCAAAAATCTCAACGGGTGATACAAGTGATCAAGACTCAAGGTGTGCAAGATCTTCAAGAGGAGGTTGGTCAAAACTTTTGAGTATGCTTTTCTTGATGTAATTTTCTGGTTTGTTGGAACAATTGCAACAAGACAGAATTGGCAAATAAAAGTGCGGCTTCCTCCTTTGTGGTTTGTCACCCGAATGCCCCCTTTTTTTTTTTTTTTTTTTTTTGACTCTAAGAACACACAATTACTCGGCTGTTCTTGGGTAAAATTCCAGAATTAATGTAAACCAATGTTCTCCTTCAATCCTCCAATAATTATCAAGACATGTATCAAAGTTTCAAGACTTCAAGATTAGTTTCAAGGAACTCAAGAAACCCTAGATTATTGTAGTCCCTCTTCAAGATTCCAACCCCAAACAAGTTCAACCACAAAATCAGTTTAGGAAATTAATTAAAACAACTTGGTGGAATAAACTAAAGTTTGGACAGATTTGGCAAGAAACTTGCGCCCAAGGAAACCTTAGTTGCAAGTGAAAACCCTAGCCGTCGCAATTTTTTTATTTTTTTTTATCCAAAAAGAATATGCAAGGCACACAACTCGGTTATACTTGAAGGCAGGGTTCAAGACAGAATCACACAACAAGTAATGCACGAAGTGGATGCGAAGCAAAAGAAAACAAAGAGCTACGCAACATTAACAAACAAAGGCGGACAGAATTTTATTTTATTTTTTTTGTAATAACAATCGGACTTGACACAAAGAGAGACACGACCAGTTTTGCAAAATAAAATTTACTAGAAAGCTTACGAAGAAAAGAAAAGGAGAAAAAACAAAGAACCTCAACGGGATATACTTGATGTCGTCGACTAGCTCTGATACCAACTGATGTGCGACGGATCTAGACGAACACCAAGTTGGGATGATTTGCGGAACTTTGACCCTTCTAGAATCACGAGCCACGAACTAAGGAGATTCCTTAACCCAAGACTAGCAAATTTAGTGAACCAAAAGTAAAGATAGAAGAACGCCACAATCAAGGAGACTACTTGATTGATAAGTTCGATGAACAGCTTGAGATTGATTCTCAAGTATTCAAAGGAAATTCTCTTGAGGCAAGAGAGAGTGAAATAACTCACATATATTTTATAAAATCTGAATTCTCCTTAATGAATGAAAACCTAGGCTATATATAGCCTTACAACTTGAAAACCTAAAGTGACTTGAAAACCCTAACTCGGCTAGGCTAGGCCTTTGGCCCGATTCCACTACTCAAATCCACTATCTAATGGTCAGCTTATAATCGATCCAATGAAAGCTTTAAGCTGGCCCAACATAACCCAATAAAAGCTAATTAACCAACTTAAGTTATAGTGAGCCTAGACTCTATAAATCGGATCCAACTCAACATGAGGTCTTGGACCGAATTTATTCCTAGCAAATAAAATAGAAATCTAGAAAATAAACTACTAACTATTACTAAAAGATTCAATCTCTTGCAGCCCAAAACATGGCCCATAAGCGGCCCATATTTCGTATCAAATCCTGTGGCTAAGTTATTCGAGTCGGGCCGGCAAGGGCCTGGACGATTAGATAACGAACCACGGTAGTCTGTTCGGGGATTTTGGGTATTGAGACCCTTGATTCCGGGTATACTCGAGTATTACCATTTTGTTCGTTTGAGGTGAGCGGGCCCGGTAAAGGGGTGTTTGGTGGACGGAATTCGGTGTAAGGAGGAGTCTACGGACGTTTTGGTTCTATCTACGTTGACGGAGAGTCAACCGATTTGGATCAAGTACTGCGCTAGAAATTTGGCTCCTGAGAGCCACCCGTATCCTTCTGATTTGACTCATTGGTTCTTTTGCTTTACATCTGGCATGTGTATCTGATTCGTTAAATGTGAAATGCCATGATTTTTCTGCTATATGTTTGGTACCTCATTGAGCGCAAGCTCACCCCTTTCTGTTCCTTTTGTTTTCCTTACAGGAACCTCTTTTGGAAATCATGATTTTGAAAAGCGAGTTGAGCTAGTTAGATAATCTTTTGTTCTTTTGTATAGCTCCTCGAGGGGTAGCAAACTCTAAATGTACTTCGTTTCACTGGTTCCATTTGAATTGTAAACCTAGCGACATGTATATATGAAAGTGTTTTTCCCATGTGATTTTGGTAAGTTACTGTTAAGCTTGGCGGTTTTCAATCATTCAATTCTTTTGGGTCCTATCTCGCGTAATATCGGATTTGTGTGATTCGACTCCGTAGTCCTGGCGAGAGCTAGGCAGGCGGTCCGCCGAACCCTTTGGTTCGCCTTAGGGTAAGGTGGGGCTGTTAAAGTCCTCGACATTCCATCTTGTACCAATCAAGTCAAGACATCCCGCAAAAAATCTCTCAAGAGTCAAATCAATCCCACAGTCCGGCATCCTAAACTTCAAGCCTAGGATACACTACAGAGATCTGAAGCCTAAGCTCTGATACCAACTGTGACGACCCCACCTCCCCCTAAGGCGAACCAGAGGGTTCGGCGGGTCGCCTGCCCGGCTCTCGCCGGGACTCAGTCGTTCACTACGGTCCTCAAATAAATTGCAAGATAAATCTCAAATTTACATCCATGGTCCACAAATATACATCCAAGTCTCCAATAATTACATGTCATAAATGCAGCGGAAACAAATTCCCAACTATACATCAAATGATTCCAAAACTATACGGTACAAGATATAAGCCATCCAGTCACGTGAATAAGTACTACAAGTCCTTCCTTCGCCACGAGCCCTGTGGAGGGGAATAAAATATTTTTGGGGTGAGCTAGAAGCTCAGCGAGTAACCAGTAAAATCAGTAATCAAATCGGTTTAACAATATTTCTTTTCAATGATGTCATAAATCAAATGATAAGTCCAGAAACGATTACAGCATTTACAAAACATTAAACATGGAGTATCAATAATTCAAGAAACATGTACAATGGAAAGCGATAGTAACAGTCATGAAAAGGATACGTTCATTTTTTTTTTATAAATAATCCCTCGTTCATCTTTTTATTCCTTCATCTTTTTATTTTTTTTCCGGACGTTGGCCGGTCTCCACCCATCCGGACGTAGCCGGACTACAAGGTAATACTCGAGTATACCAAATTCACCCAGGGTCACCATATCGCCCGACCGAGTCCGCTTCTGGCTCGAGTCGATCGGTAACGAAGGGCAGGGCCCAATTCAGCCAAACGGCTTACATTCATGCGCAACTAACATTTAATCATTAATCATTGAAAATTTCATATTTATTGAGGTCGAGTGCGATAAAGTACACACTCGCCTAGAAAACTCATTTTAACAATCATTGAAAGCACTTAACACATTAT
This sequence comes from Coffea eugenioides, assembly GCF_003713205.1. Lineage (NCBI taxonomy): Eukaryota > Viridiplantae > Streptophyta > Magnoliopsida > Gentianales > Rubiaceae > Coffea > Coffea eugenioides. Next base: position 94,915 of record NW_020863641.1, read on the forward strand.
CAATCAATAATAACAAGCCAATAAATCAAGGAATACAGCCAACAAGGAACACTCATATGCAAGCACGCATGATATGCAAGAAAACAGTTCAAAAGTAACTTTGGAAACAGTTTAAAGGTAAATAATGTAAGAAAACGGTTCAAAAGTAACTTTGGAAACAATTCAAAAGTAAATAATGCAGGAAACGATTCATAAATAACTTTAGAAATAGTTTGAGGTCACTCACCTCAATGACTCAGAAATCATCCATCATATAACATTGCCTTGCTCAAACCCAAGTCTTAGATCACAAACTCAATGCAATCAAGTCCTTTCAAAGTTCGGACAGCACTTCCCCTGAATTTGCTTACTTTTCCAGCCATCATGGCTTCATTATATCCTCAGCCAGTCCCAAAGGTACACACACAACAACAAGTTCATCCAATAGCCATTCAGAAAGCTCCAAGTAGTACTAGTACCAGTCAAGCTTGGGAAAAGTCCGGAAATGAAAGTTAAACTCAAAACCAGAAAAACAGTTTTGACGTCATTTTGCGGTAATGGTACCAAAGGCGCTACGATTGTCGGATGAAGGTACAAGATACACCGTTACGAAGCTAAGAGATAGGGCTACAATATTGAAGAAGGTCACTCAACCCAGATTCGAGTGTAACCAGGTCAAAAATGCAAGAAACTATACCAGAATCACAAAAACAGATTCACAAAACGTATTCTAGCGGAAACATCATAACTCAGGCTTTCCAAGTCCAAATCCAGAAATTCCAAAACCAGCTGAAAGCTAAGAGACAGGGCTAAATTTCATAAGAAGGCCTCAACAACCAATTCGGAAGCAATTCCAGCCAAAACAACCAATTACAGGCGCAGTTCTCAAGTTCGGGTAAAACCAGAACAGCAATAGTAATTTCGACTTTTCTCACTCTACGCTACTCCGATTGACCTGAAATTTTGTAGGCTCCTCTAAAATGTCATTCCTACAACTTTCATGTTTTAAGTAAAGGCCAATTCGGCCTCTATCTAGGACCTAAAAATTCGGACAGAATGTTCATCACAAAACCCTCACTTTTCAATTTTTGGTCCAAAACAGAAATTGGTTGCAATTAATCACTTTTTCCACCTCATAGAGTCCTTAAACATCATTTCCAATCATCATACATGACCCCATAATCATATCCATATGAAAACAGAAAAATCCCCAATAATTATAAAACTTCATCAATTCAACCAAAACTCAAGAAATAATCCATAAAACCATCTCTTTAGCCATCACAAGTCTCTAATTTAGCATAATCAAGAACAAAGAAAGGATGGCTAGACATGATACCTTCAAATATCAAGAAAGGTGATGACTTAGGGATTTTTCTTCCAAAACAACTCCACCAAGAGCTTCAATCTTCCTTAGCTAGCAAATTTTATGGAGTGATTTGCAATTTAATCGGTTGGAACTCAAGATTTGGATAAGAAATTGAAGTGCAAGATGATGGATTTTCTCTCTCTTTTTCTCTCAAAATTTCGTCCAAGACAAGCTAAATTGGAGAGAAATTGGGTCCAAATTGGTTTTAGTAAAGTTAGAAAAGTCTTGGTCAAAAGTCAAGGTCCAATGGTTTTGTGACAAATGGTCCTTTAGGGTTTTAATCTTATTTTTTTGTCTCTCCAATACAAATATCTTAACACATTGTAAAATAATATCACTTAATACAAAATTCCAACAAGTTGTCAAAAATATAATGCATTTACCGCACTTGCGGGTCCCACGTCCAAAATACGCTTTTAATTTCTCAAAAACTAACCGATACTAGAAAAATCATTTTAAAACTATTTTTGCTCATAAACTTTATCTGGGGAATTTTTCTAATCAAGAAAATGTAGAAAAGGCGGGCGTTTAAAAAATAAACCCTAGAAAATTAGAAAATTTTCGGGTTCTCACACTCATACTTTTCGGGGCGTCACAATCTCCCCTCCTTAAAAGAATGTCGTCCTCGACATTCAATCTTGTACCAATCAAGTCAAGACATCCCGCAAAAAATCTCTCAAGAGTCAAATCAATCCCACAGTCCGGCATCCTAAACTTCAAGCCTAGGATACACTACAGAGATCTGAAGCCTAAGCTCTGATACCAACTGTGACGACCCCACCTCCCCCTAAGGCGAACCAGAGGGTTCGGCGGGTCGCCTGCCCGGCTCTCGCCGGGACTCAGTCGTTCACTACGGTCCTCAAATAAATTGCAAGATAAATCTCAAATTTACATCCATGGTCCACAAATATACATCCAAGTCTCCAATAATTACATGTCATAAATGCAGCGGAAACAAATTCCCAACTATACATCAAATGATTCCAAAACTATACGGTACAAGATATAAGCCATCCAGTCACGTGAATAAGTACTACAAGTCCTTCCTTCGCCACGAGCCCTGTGGAGGGGAATAAAATATTTTTGGGGTGAGCTAGAAGCTCAGCGAGTAACCAGTAAAATCAGTAATCAAATCGGTTTAACAATATTTCTTTTCAATGATGTCATAAATCAAATGATAAGTCCAGAAACGATTACAGCATTTACAAAACATTAAACATGGAGTATCAATAATTCAAGAAACATGTACAATGGAAAGCGATAGTAACAGTCATGAAAAGGATACGTTCATTTTTTTTTATAAATAATCCCTCGTTCATCTTTTTATTCCTTCATCTTTTTATTTTTTTTCCGGACGTTGGCCGGTCTCCACCCATCCGGACGTAGCCGGACTACAAGGTAATACTCGAGTATACCAAATTCACCCAGGGTCACCATATCGCCCGACCGAGTCCGCTTCTGGCTCGAGTCGATCGGTAACGAAGGGCAGGGCCCAATTCAGCCAAACGGCTTACATTCATGCGCAACTAACATTTAATCATTAATCATTGAAAATTTCATATTTATTGAGGTCGAGTGCGATAAAGTACACACTCGCCTAGAAAACTCATTTTAACAATCATTGAAAGCACTTAACACATTATCAATCAATAATAACAAGCCAATAAATCAAGGAATACAGCCAACAAGGAACACTCATATGCAAGCACGCATGATATGCAAGAAAACAGTTCAAAAGTAACTTTGGAAACAGTTTAAAGGTAAATAATGTAAGAAAACGGTTCAAAAGTAACTTTGGAAACAATTCAAAAGTAAATAATGCAGGAAACGATTCATAAATAACTTTAGAAATAGTTTGAGGTCACTCACCTCAATGACTCAGAAATCATCCATCATATAACATTGCCTTGCTCAAACCCAAGTCTTAGATCACAAACTCAATGCAATCAAGTCCTTTCAAAGTTCGGACAGCACTTCCCCTGAATTTGCTTACTTTTCCAGCCATCATGGCTTCATTATATCCTCAGCCAGTCCCAAAGGTACACACACAACAACAAGTTCATCCAATAGCCATTCAGCAAGCTCCAAGTAGTACTAGTACCAGTCAAGCTAGGGAAAAGTCCGGAAATGAAAGTTAAACTCAAAACCAGAAAAACAGTTTTGACGTCATTTTGCGGTAATGGTACCAAAGGCGCTACGATTGTCGGATGAAGGTACAAGATACACCGTTACGAAGCTAAGAGATAGGGCTACAATATTGAAGAAGGTCACTCAACCCAGTTTCGAGTGTAACCAGGTCAAAAATGCAAGAAACTATACCAGAATCACAAAAACAGATTCACAAAACGTATTCTAGCGGAAACATCATAACTCAGGCTTTCCAAGTCCAAATCCAGAAATTCCAAAACCAGCTGAAAGCTAAGAGACAGGGCTAAATTTCATAAGAAGGCCTCAACAACCAATTCGGAAGCAATTCCAGCCAAAACAACCAATTACAGGCGCAGTTCTCAAGTTCGGGTAAAACCAGAACAGCAATAGTAATTTCGACTTTTCTCACTCTACGCTACTCCGATTGACCTGAAATTTTGTAGGCTCCTCTAAAATGTCATTCCTACAACTTTCATGTTTTAAGTAAAGGCCAATTCGGCCTCTATCTAGGACCTAAAAATTCGGACAGAATGTTCATCACAAAACCCTCACTTTTCAATTTTTGGTCCAAAACAGAAATTGGTTGCAATTAATCACTTTTTCCACCTCATAGAGTCCTTAAACATCATTTCCAATCATCATACATGACCCCATAATCATATCCATATGAAAACAGAAAAATCCCCAATAATTATAAAACTTCATCAATTCAACCAAAACTCAAGAAATAATCCATAAAACCATCTCTTTAGCCATCACAAGTCTCTAATTTAGCATAATCAAGAACAAAGAAAGGATGGCTAGACATGATACCTTCAAATATCAAGAAAGGTGATGACTTAGGGATTTTTCTTCCAAAACAACTCCACCAAGAGCTTCAATCTTCCTTAGCTAGCAAGTTTTATGGAGTGATTTGCAATTTAATCGGTTGGAACTCAAGATTTGGATAAGAAATTGAAGTGCAAGATGATGGATTTTCTCTCTCTTTTTCTCTCAAAATTTCGTCCAAGACAAGCTAAATTGGAGAGAAATTGGGTCCAAATTGGTTTTAGTAAAGTTAGAAAAGTCTTGGTCAAAAGTCAAGGTCCAATGGTTTTGTGACAAATGGTCCTTTAGGGTTTTAATCTTATTTTTTTGTCTCTCCAATACAAATATCTTAACACATTGTAAAATAATATCACTTAATACAAAATTCCAACAAGTTGTCAAAAATATAATGCATTTACCGCACTTGCGGGTCCCACGTCCAAAATACGCTTTTAATTTCTCAAAAACTAACCGATACTAGAAAAATCATTTTAAAACTATTTTTGCTCATAAACTTTATCTGGGGAATTTTTCTAATCAAGAAAATGTAGAAAAGGCGGGCGTTTAAAAAATAAACCCTAGAAAATTAGAAAATTTTCGGGTTCTCACACTCATACTTTTCGGGGCGTCACAATCTCCCCTCCTTAAAAGAATGTCGTCCTCGACATTCCATCTTGTACCAATCAAGTCAAGACATCCCGCAAAAAATCTCTCAAGAGTCAAATCAATCCCACAGTCCGGCATCCTAAACTTCAAGCCTAGGATACACTACAGAGATCTGAAGCCTAAGCTCTGATACCAACTGTGACGACCCCACCTCCCCCTAAGGCGAACCAGAGGGTTCGGCGGGTCGCCTGCCCGGCTCTCGCCGGGACTCAGTCGTTCACTACGGTCCTCAAATAAATTGCAAGATAAATCTCAAATTTACATCCATGGTCCACAAATATACATCCAAGTCTCCAATAATTACATGTCATAAATGCAGCGGAAACAAATTCCCAACTATACATCAAATGATTCCAAAACTATACGGTACAAGATATAAGCCATCCAGTCACGTGAATAAGTACTACAAGTCCTTCCTTCGCCACGAGCCCTGTGGAGGGGAATAAAATATTTTTGGGGTGAGCTAGAAGTTCAGCGAGTAACCAGTAAAATCAGTAATCAAATCGGTTTAACAATATTTCTTTTCAATGATGTCATAAATCAAATGATAAATCCAGAAACGATTAAAGCATTTACAAAACATTAAACATGGAGTATCAATAATTCAAGAAACATGTACAATGGAAAGCGATAGTAACAGTCATGAAAAGGATACGTTCATTTTTTTTTATAAATAATCCCTCGTTCATCTTTTTATTCCTTCATCTTTTTATTTTTTTTCCGGACGTTGGCCGGTCTCCACCCATCCGGACGTAGCCGGACTACAAGGTAATACTCGAGTATACCAAATTCACCCAGGGTCACCATATCGCCCGACCGAGTCCGCTTCTGGCTCGAGTCGATCGGTAACGAAGGGCAGGGCCCAATTCAGCCAAACGGCTTACATTCATGCGCAACTAACATTTAATCATTAATCATTGAAAATTTCATATTTATTGAGGTCGAGTGCGATAAAGTACACACTCGCCTAGAAAACTCATTTTAACAATCATTGAAAGCACTTAACACATTATCAATCAATAATAACAAGCCAATAAATCAAGGAATACAGCCAACAAGGAACACTCATATGCAAGCACGCATGATATGCAAGAAAACAGTTCAAAAGTAACTTTGGAAACAGTTTAAAGGTAAATAATGTAAGAAAACGGTTCAAAAGTAACTTTGGAAACAATTCAAAAGTAAATAATGCAGGAAACGATTCATAAATAACTTTAGAAATAGTTTGAGGTCACTCACCTCAATGACTCAGAAATCATCCATCATATAACATTGCCTTGCTCAAACCCAAGTCTTAGATCACAACTTTTTCAAAAGGGCCCCCAATCAAGTCCTTCAAAGTTCGGACAGCACTCCCCTGAATTTGCTTACTTCCCAGCCATCATGCTTCATTATATCCTCAGCCAGTTCCCAAAGGGTACACAACACAACAACAAGTCATCCATAGCCCATTCAGAAAGCTCAAGTAGTACTAGTACCAGTCAAGCTAGGGAAAAGTCCGGAAATGAAAGTTAAACTCAAAACCAGAAAAACAGTTTTGACGTCATTGTGCGGTAATGGTACCAAAGGCGCTACGATTGTCGGATGAAGGTACAAGATACACCGTTTCGAAGCTAAGAGATAGGGCTACAATATTGAAGAAGGTCACTCAACCCAGTTTCGAGTGTAACCAGGTCAAAAATGCAAGAAACTATACCAGAATCACAAAAACAGATTCACAAAACGTATTCTAGCGGAAACATCATAACTCAGGCTTTCCAAGTCCAAATCCAGAAATTCCAAAACCAGCTGAAAGCTAAGAAACAGGGCTAAATTTCACAAGAAGGCCTCAACAACAAATTCGGAAGCAATTCCAGCCAAAACAACCAATTACCGGCGCAGTTCTCAAGTTCGGGTAAAACCAGAACAGCAATAGTAAGTT